>NW_027521493.1:0-78362 GCF_052094955.1 Ictidomys tridecemlineatus
ATCTTTTAGAATCTCAGTCTCCAAACTCTGCTCTCTATATCAGTCCTTCTGCACCCCAGTCTCCAAACTCTCCTCTTTGTAACAGGCCTTCTGCACGCCAGTCTCAAAACTCTGCTCTCTATAGCAGGCATTCTGCACCCCACTCTCCAACCTCTGCTCTCTGTAACGATCCTTCTGCACTCCAGTCTCCAAACTCTGCTCTCTGCTATGATCCTACTGCACCCCAGTCTCCAACCTCTGATCACTGCAACAGAACTTCTGCAACTCAGTCTCCAACTTCTGCTCTCTATATGATCCTTCTGCACCCCTGTCTCCAAGCTCTGCTTATTTCAACGATTCTTCTGCACCCAAGTGTCCAAACTCTGCTCTATGTAACAAGACTTCTGCACGTCAGTCTCCAACCTCTGCTCTCTACAACAGTCCTTCTGCACTCCAGTCTCCAAACTCTGCTCTCTGCAACAGTCCTTCTGCACCCCAGTCTCCAACCTCTGCTCTCTGCAACAGTCCTTCTCCACCCCAGTCTTCAACCTCTGCACTCTTTAACAGTCCTTCTGCAACAAAGTATCCAACCTTTGCTCTCTGTAAGATTCTTCTGAACTCCAGTATCCAAATTCTGCTCTCTGTAATATTCCTTCTCCACCCCATGCTTTAACCTCTGCTTTTTGCAAATGTCCTGAAACACCCTAGTCTTCAACCTCTGTCCTCTGCAACAGACCTTCTGCTCCCCAGTCTCCGACATCTGCTCTCTGTAACAGTCCTTATGTACCACAGTCTCCAACCTCTTCTCTCCATAACGGTCCTTCTGCACCCCAGTCTCCAGACTCTGCTTTCTTTATCAGTCCTTCTGAACCCCAGTCTCAAACCTCTGCTCTTTGTATTTATCCTTGTGCACCTCAGTCTCCAACCTCTGCTCTCTTTTACAGTTTTGCTATACCGCAGTCTCCAAACTCTGGTCTTTCTTACGGTCCTTTTGCACCCCAATTTCCAACCACTGATTTCTGTAACAGTCCTTCTGTACCTCAGTTTCCAAACTCTGCTCTCTGTAACAGTCTTTCTACCCCTCAGTCTACAACCTCTGCTCTCTGTAACAGTCCATCTGCACCTCAGTCTGACACTTCTGCTCTATGAACGAAACTTCCGCACCACAGTCTTCAACCTCTGCTCTCTGTAACAGTCCACCTGCACCTCAGTCACCAATCTCTGCTCTCTGTAAGATCCTTTAGGAACTCAGTCTCCAAACTCTGCTCTTTATAACAGTCCTTCTGCACCCCAGTCTCCAAACTCTCCTTTTTGTAAAAGGCCTTCTTCACGCCAGTCTCAGAACTCTGCTCTCTGTAGCAGGCATTCTGCACCCCAATCTCCAAACTCTGCTCTCTCCAAATATTCTTCTGCACCCCAGTCTCCAAACTCTGCTCTCTGAAATGATCCTACTGCACCCCAGTCTCCAAACTCTGATCTCTGCAACAGTCCTTCTGCAACACAGTCTCAAACTTCTGCTCTCTGTAAGATCCTTCTGCACCCCTGTCTCGAGGCTCTGCTTATTTCAACGATCCTTCTGCACCCCAGTGTCCAACCTCTGCTCTATGTAACAGGATTTTGCACCTCAGTCTTCAACCTCTGCTCTCTGCAACAATCCTTCTGCACCCCAGTCTCCAACTTCTGCTCTCTCTAAGAATCCTTCTGCACCTCAGTATTCAACCTCTGCTCTCTGCAACATTCCTTCTGCAGCCCAGTCTCTATTCTCTGTTCCCTGCAACAGTTCTTCTGCACCCCAGTCTCCAACCTCTGCTCCCTGAAACAGTCCTTCTGCACCCCAGTCTCTAAAATCTGCTCTCTGCAACGATCCATCTGGACCCCAGTCTCCACCTTCTGCTCTGTGCAACAGTCCTTCTGTATCACAGTCTCCAGACTCTGCTCTCTGTAAGATCCTTCTGCACTCCAGTTTCCAAACTCTGCTCTCTGTAACATTCTTTCTCCAAACCAGACTTTATCCTCTGCTTTCTACAAGGGTCTTGCAGCAACCCAGTCTCCAACCTCTGTCCTCTGCAACAGTCCTTCGGCTCCCCAGTCTCCAACATCTGCTCTCTGTAACAGTCCTTCGGCAACCCAGTCTCCAAACTTTGCTTTCTGTATCACTACTTATGAACACCAGTCTTAAAACTCTGCTCTCTATGTCTATCCTTCTGCACCTCAGTCTTTAACCTGTGCTCTCTGTAACATTTCTTCTACACCCCAGTCTCCAAACTGTGCTCTCTGTAACAGTTTTTTTATACTGAAGTCACCAAATTCTGGTCTTTGTAATGGTCCTTCTGCACCCCAATTTCCAACATCGGCTTTCTGTAACAGTCCTTCTGCACCTCAGTCTGCAAACTCTGCTCTTTCTAACAGTACTTCTATACCTCAGTCTCCAACCTCTGCTCTCTGTTACAGTCCTTTTGCACCTCAGTCTGACACCTCTTCTCTCTGCATGGTCCATCTGCAACTCCGTCTCCAACCACTGCTCTCTGTAACAGTCCACCTGCACCTCAGTCTCCAACCTCTGCTCCCTGTAAGATCCTTAAGCAACCCATTCTCCAACCTCTGCTCTCTATAACTGTCCCTCTACACCCCAGTCTCAAACCTCTCCTCTCTGTAACAGTCCATCTGCACCTCAGTCTTCAAATTCTCCTGTCGGGAAGATGCTTCTGCACCCCTGTATCCAACCTCTGCTCTCTGTAACAGTCCTTCTGCACCCGAGTCTCAAACCTCTGCACTCTATAACAGGACTTCCGCAGCTCAGTCTCAAACCTCTGCTCTCTGCAACAGTCCTTTTTCACTCCAGTCTCAAACCTCTGCTCTCTACAACAATCTTTATGCACACTAGTTACCAACATCTGCTCTCTGCAACAGTCCTTCTGCACCTCAGTCTTAAAACTCTGCTCTTTGCAACGACCCCTCTGCACCCCTGCCTCCTACCTCGGCTTTCTGTAACAGTCCTTCACCACCTCAGTCTTTCAACTCTGCTGTCTGTAAGATCTTTCTGCAACCCAGTCTTTAAACTCTGCACTTTGTACCTGTCCTTCTGCACAACAGTCTCCAACTTCTGCTCTCTCTAACAGGCCTTCTGCACCCCAGTCTCCAACCTCTTCTCTCTGCAACGAATCTTCTTCACCCCAGTCTCTAACATCTGCTCTCTGCAACAGTCCTTTTGAACCCTAGTCTCCAAACTCTGCTCTCTGTAAGATCCATCTGAACCCCAGTCTCCATCCTATGCTCTCTGTAGCAGTCTTTCTAAACCCAAGTCTCCAAACTCTGCTCTCTGTAACAGTCCTTCTGCACCTCAGTCTCCAACCTCTGCTCTCTATAAAAGTCCTTCTGCACCTCAGTCTCCAACCTCTGCTCTCTGCAACAGTCCTTCTGCACCCCAGTCTCTAAATTCGGCTCTCTGCAACAGTCCTTCTCTACTGCGTTCTCCAACCTCTACTCTCTGTAACGTTCTTTCTGCACCCGATACTAGAGTCTCTGCACCTCAGTCTCCAACCTTGGCTCTCTGCAACAGCCTTCTGCATCCCAGTCTGCTAACTCTGCTCTCTGCAATGATCTTTCTGGACCCCAGTCTCCAACGTCTGCTCTCTGCAACAATCCTTGTGCAACACAGTCTCCAACCTCTCCTCTCTGTAAAATCTTTCTTCACTCCAGTTTCCAAACTCTGCTCTTTCTAAATTTCCTTCTTCACCCTAGTCGCCAACCTCGGCTTTCTGCAAAGATCCTGTGGCACCCCAGTCTCCAAACTCTGTTCTCTGCAACAGTCCTTCTGCTCCCCAGTCTCCAATATCTGCTTTTTGTAACAGTCCTTCTGTATCGCATTCACCAAACTCTGCTCTTTGTAAAGGTCCTTCTGCACCCCAGTCTCCAAACTCTGCTTTCTGTATCAGTCCTTCTAAACCCCAGTCTCCAACCTCTGCTCTCTGTGTCTATCCTTCTTCACCTCATTCTCCAACCTGTGCTTTCTGTAACAGTCCTTCTAAACCCAAGTCTCCCACCTCTGCTCTCTGTAACAGTCCTTCTATATCGTAGTCTCCAACCTCTGCTCTCTGTAACGGTCCTTCTGCACCCCAATTTACAACCTCTGCTTTCTGTAACAGTCCTTCTGCACCTCAGTCTGAAACCTCTGGTCTCCACAATCTTTCTTCACCCCAGTCTCAAACCACTGCTCTCTGTAACAGTCCACTTGCACCTTAGTCTCCAACCTCTGCTCTCTGTAAGATCCTTCAGCAACCCAGTCTTCAAAATCTGCTCTCTTTTCCAGTCCTTCTGCACCCCAGTCTCCAAACTCTCCTCTCTGTAACAGGCCTTCTGCACGCAAGTCTCTAACCTCTGCTCTCTGCAACGATCCTTCTGCACCCCAGTGTTTAACCTCTGCTCTTTGCAATGATCCTAATGCACCCCAGTCTCCAAACTCTGATCTCTCTACAACAGTCCTTCTGCACCTCAGTCTCCAAATTCTACTCTCTGTAAGATCCTTCTGCACCGCTCTCTCTGACCTCTGCTCTCTGTAACAGTCCTTTGCAATCCAGACTCCAACCTCTGCTCTCCGCAACAGTTCTTCTGCACCCAGTCTCAAAACTCTGCTCTCTGCAACAGTCCTTTGGCACCCTAGTTACCGACATCAACTCTCTTTTACAGTTCTTCTCCAGCCCAGTTTCCAAACTCTGCTCTCTGTAACAGTCCTCCTTTATTGCAGAATCCAACCTCTGCTCTCTGTAACGGTCTTTCTGCACCCCAGACTCCAATTTCTGCTTTCTGTATCACTCCTTCTGCACTCCAGTCTCCAAACTCTGCTCTCTGTAACAGTCCTTCTGCATACCAGTCTCCAAACTCTGATCTCTGTAACTGTTCATCTGCACCTCAGTTTCCAAACTCTTCTCTCTGTAACAGTCAATCTGCACCTCAGTCTCTAAAATCTGCTCTCTGCAACGATCCATCTGGACCCCAGTCTCCACCTTCTGCTCTGTGCAACAGTCCTTCTGTATCACAGTCTCCAGACTCTGCTCTCTGTAAGATCCTTCTGCACTCCAGTTTCCAAACTCTGCTCTCTGTAACATTCCTTCTCCACCTCAGTCTCCAACTTCTGTCCTCTGCAACAGTCCTGGTGCTCCGCAGTCTCCGAGATCTGCTCTGTGTAACAGTTCTTCTGTATGGAAGTCTCCAAACTCTGCTTTCTGTAAGAGTCCTTCTACACCCCAATTTCCAATCTCATATTTCTGTAACAGTCCTTCTCCAACTAAGTCTCCAAACTCTGCTCTCTGTAACACTCCTTCTACACCTCAGTTTCCAACCCTTTCTCTCTGTAACATTCTTTCTGCACCCTAGTCTCCAACATCTGCTCTCTGCATTGGTACCTCTTAACCCCAATCTTCAACCTTGTTCTCTACAACAGTCCTTCTGTACTGCAGTCTCCAACCTCTGTTCTCTGTAACGGTCCTTTTGCAACCCAGTC
Source organism: Ictidomys tridecemlineatus (assembly GCF_052094955.1). Classification (NCBI taxonomy): domain Eukaryota; kingdom Metazoa; phylum Chordata; class Mammalia; order Rodentia; family Sciuridae; genus Ictidomys; species Ictidomys tridecemlineatus. Next base: position 5,480 of record NW_027521493.1, read on the forward strand.
TCCCACCTCTACTTTCTATATCAGTCCTTCTAGACCACAGTCTCCAACATCTGCTCTCTACAAAAGTTCTTTTGCACCCCCAGTCTCCAACATCTGCTCTCTGTAACATCTTTCTACAAACCAGTCTCCAACCTCTGCTCGTTGTAACTGTCTTTCTGTACCGGATTCTCCAACAATTGCTCTCTGAAACGGTCCTTCTACACCCCAGTCTCCAACAACTTCTTTCTCTATCAGTCCTTCTGTACCCCAGTCTTCAACCTCTGCTCAATGTAACAGTCTTTCTGCACCTCAGTCTTCAACCTCTGCTTTCTGCAACAGTCCTTCTGCACCCAAGTCTCCAAATACTGCTCTCTGCAACATTCCTTCTGCAGCCCAGTCTCCAACCTGTGCTCTCTGCAAGGATCATTCTGCACCTCATTCTCAAAACTCTGCTCTCTGCAAAGATCCTTCTGCACACCAGTCTCCAACCTCTGCTCTCTGCAACAGTCCTTGTGAACCCCAGTCTCCAACATCTTCTCTCTGCAAAAGTTCTTCTGTACCTCAGTCTGAAAACTCTGCTCTCTGCAATAATCCATCTGCACCCCAGTCTCCAAACTCTGCTCTCTCTAACAGTCCTTCTGTACATAAGCCTCCTATCTTTGCTCTATGAAACAGTCCTTCTGCACCCGTCTCCAATATCTGCTCTCTGAAACAGTCTTTCTACACCCCAGACTCCAACTTCTGCTCTCTGCCACAGTCCTTCTACACCCCAGTCTCTTTACTCTGCTCGCCCCAACGATCCTTCTGCACCTCAGTCTCCAACCTCTTCTCTCTGCAACGATTCTTCTCTACCCAATTCTCCAACATCTGCTCTCTGCAACAGTCCTTTTGCACCCCAGTCTCCAAACTCTGCTCTCTTTTGATCCATCAGAACCCCAGACTTTATCCTCTTCTCTCTGTAACAGTCCTTGTGCACAACAGTCTCCAAATTCTGCTTTCTGTATCTGTCCTTCTGCACCTCAGTCTCAAACCTCTGCTATCTGTAAGAGTCCATCAGCAGCCCAGTCTCTAAAATATGCTCTCTGCAACAGTCCTTCTGCACCCCAGTCATCAACATCTGCTCTCTGCAACAGTCCTTCTGCACCCCAGTCTCCAAACTCTGCTCTCTGCAATGATCCTTCTGGACCACAGTCTCCAACGTCTGCTCTCTGCAACAGTCCATGTGCACAAAAGTCTCCAAACTCTGCTATGTGTAAGATACTTCTGCACTCCAGTTTCCAAACTCTGCTCTCTGTAACATTCCTTCTCCACTGCAGTCTCCAACCTCTGTCCTCTGCAACAGTCCTTCGGCTCTCTCTAACAGTCATTCTGTACCACAGACTCCAAACTCTTCTCTTTGTAACAGTCCTTCTAATCCCCAGTCTCCAACCGCTGCTCTCAGCAACAGTCCTTCTTCACCTGAGTCTAAAAACTCTACTGTCTGCAACGAACCTTCTGCACCCCAGTCTCCTAACTCTGCTCTCTGTAACAGTCCTTCTACAGCTCAGTCTCCAACCTCTGCTCTCTGTAACAGTCCTTCTGCACCTCAGTCTCAAAAATCTGCTCTCTGTAAGATCCTTGACTAACCCAGTCTCCAAACTCTGGTCTCTTTAACAGTCCTTCTGCACCTGAGTCTCCTACCTCTGCTCTTTTTAAGACCCTTCTGCAACCCAGACTCCAAACTCCGCTCTCTGTAGCAGTCCTTCTTAACAACAGTTTCCAACATCTGCTTTCTATAACAGAAATTCTGAAACATAGTCTCGAACCTCTGCTCTCTGTAACAGGCCTTCTGAACACCAGTCTCCAAACACTTCTCTCTTCAACGATTCTTCTCCACCTAAGTCTCCAACCTCTGCTCTTGGCAAGAGTCCTTCGACACCCCAGTCTCCAACCTCTGCTCTCTGTAAGATCCTAATGCACTCCAGTCTCCAAACTCTGCTCTCTGTAACAATCCGTCTGCACCCCAGTCTCTGACATGTGCTCTCTGAAACAGTCCTTCTGCACCCCAGTCTCCAAAATCTCCTCTCTGCAACAATTCTTCACCATCCCACTCTCCAAATTCTGCTCACGGCAACAGTCCTTAAGCACTCCAGTCTCTAACCTCTGCTCTCTTTAACACTTCTTTTGTAAACCAGTCTCCAACATCTGCTCTCTGTAACAATCCTTCTGCACCTCAGTCTCCAACCTCTGCTTTCTGTTTCAGTCCTTCACCACGACAGTTTCCAACCTTTTCTCTCTGTTACAGTCCTTCTGCAACTTAGTTTCCAAACTCTACTTCTGCAACAGTCCTACTGCACCCAAGTCTCCAAAATCTTCTCTCTGCAACAGTCCTTGTGCACCCTAGTTACCAACATCTGCTTTTTGCAACAGTCCTTCTGCACCCCAGTCTCCAACTCTGCTCTCTTTAACAGTCCTTCTGTACTGCAGTCTCCAACCTCTGCTCTCTGTTACCATCTTTCTTCACCACAAATTCTAATCTCTGCTTTCTCTATCAGTTCTTCTGATCCCCAGACTCCAAACTCTGCTCTCTTTGAGAATCATACTGCACATCAATCTCAAAAACTCTGCTCTCTGTAAGATCCTTCTGCTCCGCAGTTTCCAAACTCTACTCTCTGTAACATTCCTTCTCCAACCCAGTCCCCAACATCTGCTCTCTGTAAGAGTCCTTCTTCACAACAGTCTCCAACATCTGCACTCTGTAATAGTCCTTCTTCACCTCAGTCTTAAAAATCTGCTCTCTTTTACAGTCTTTCTATACCACAGTTTCCAAACTCTGCTCTCGGTATTGGTCTTTCTGTACCCCAATTTGCAACCTCTGCTCTGTAGCAGTCCTTCTGCACCTCAGTCTCCAAACTCTGCTCTCTGTAACAGTCCTTCTGCACATTAGTCTCAAAACTCTGCTCTCTGTAACAGTCTTTCTGCACCTCAGTATCCAACCTCTGCTCTCTGTAACAGTCTTTCTGCACCTCAGTATGAAACCTACTCTCTGTATCAGTCCTCCTGCACCTCAGTCTCCAACCTCTGCTCTCTGTAAGATCTTTCTGCAACCAAGTTTTTAAACTCTGCACTCTCTCTTAAACTTCTGCACAACAGTATCCAACCTCTGATCTCTGTAAGAGTACCTCTGAAACCCAGTCTCCAATCTTGGCTCACAGTAACAGGCCTTCTGCACCACAGTCTCCAACCTCTTCTCTCTGCAAGGATTCTTCTCAACACCACTCGCCAACCTCTGCTCTCTGCAACAGTCCTTTTTCACCAGAGTCTCCAACCTCTGCTCTCTGTAAGAACCATCTGCATCCCAGTCTTCAACATCTGCTCTCTGCAACAGTCCTTCTGAACCAGTCTCCAAACTCTCCTCTCTACAACGATCCTTCTGGACCCCAGTCTTCAATGTCTGATGTTTGAAACAGTCCTTCTGCACCACAGTGTCCAACCTCTGATCTCTGTAAGGTCTTACTGCACTCCAGTTTCCAAACTCTGCTCTCTCTAACATTCCTTCTCCACCCCAGGCTCCAACCTCTGCTTTCTGCAAGTGTCCTGGGGCACCCCAGTCTCCATCATCTATCCTCTGCAACAGTCCTTCAAGAACGGAGTCTCCAAACTCTGCTCTCTGTAAAGGTTTTTCTACACCCCAGTCTCCAAACTCTGCTTTCTGTATCAGTCATTCTGAACCCGAGTCTTCAACCTCTGTTCTTTGTAACAGTTCTTCTACACCTCAGTCTCCATCCTCTGCCCTCTGTAACAGTCCTTCTGCACCTCAGTCTGAATCCTCTGCTCTCCAAATCCTTCTGCAGCGCAGTCTGCAACCTGTGCTCTCTGTAACAGACCTTCTGGACCCCAGTCTCCAATCTCTGCTCTCTGTAACAGTCCTTCTATACCGCAGTCTACAAACTTTGCTCTCTGTAACGGTCCTTCTGCACCCGAGTTTCCAAACTCTGCTTTCTCTAACAGTCCTTCTGAACCTCAGTCTTCTAACTCTGCTCTCTGTAACAGTCCTTCTACACCTCATCCTCCAAACTCTGCTCTCTGTAACAGTGTTTCTGCACCTCAGTCTAAAACCTCTGCTCTCCAAGAATAATCTGCACCCCAGTCTCCAACCACTGCTCTCTGTAACAGTCTACCTGAACCTCAGTCTTCAACCTCTGCTCTCTGTAAGATTCTTCAGGAACCCAGTCTCCAAAATTCGCTCTCTGTAACAGTCCTTTGGCAGCACAGTCTTAAACCTCTTCTCTCTGTAACAGTCCTACTGCACCTCAGTCTCCAAACTCTGCTCTCTGCAACAGTCCTTCTGCACCCCAGTCTCCAATCTCTGCTCTCTGCAACAGTCCGCCTGCACACTAGTTACCAACATCTGATCTCTTCAACAATACTTCTGCACCCCAGTCTCCAAACTCTGCTCTCTGTGAGAATCCTACTGCACATCAATCTCCAACCTCTGCTCTCTGTAAGATCCTTCTGAACCCCAGTTTCCAAACTCTGCTCTCTGGAAAATTACTTCTGAACCCTAGTCTCCAACCTCTGCTTTCTGCAACGGTCCAGCTGCACCCCAGTCTCCAACCTCTGTCCTCTGCAACAGTCCTTCTGCTCTCCAATATCCAAACTCTGGTCTCTGGAACAGTCCTTCTGTACCGAAGTCTCATAACTCTGCTCTTCGTAAAGGTCCTTTTGCACCAAAGTCTCCAAGCTCTGCTTTCTTTATCAGTCCTTCTTCACAACAGTCTCCAACCTCTGCTCTCTGTAACAGTCCTTCTGCACCTCAGTCTCCAACCTCTGATTTTTGCAAAAGTCCTTCTGCACCCCATTCTCCAACCTCTCCTCTTTGAAACAGTCCTTCTGAACAACAGTCTCAAACATCTACTCACTGCAACAGTCCTTCTTTAACCTATTCTCTAAACTCTGCTCTCTGCAACAGTTCTTCTGCACCTCAGTCTCCAACCTCTGCTCTCTATATGATCCTTCTGAAACCCAGACTCAAAACTCTGCTCTCTGTAACAGTCCTTCTGCACAACAGTCTCAAAACTCTGCTCTCTGTAACTGGCCTTCCTCAAGCCAGTTTCCAACCTCTGCTCTCTGTAGCGGTCTTTCTTCACCCCAGTCTACAACATCTGCTCTCTACAACAGTCCTTCTGCATCTTAGTCTGAAAAATCTGCACCTCAATCTCCAAACTCTGTTCTATGTAAGATCCTTCTGCAACACAGTCTTTAAAATCTGCTCCCTCTAACACTCTTTCTGAACCTCAGTCTCCAACCTCTGCTCTCTGTAACAGTCCTAACATATCTCAGTCTGAAACCTCTGCTCTCTGCACGATCTTTCTGACTCCAGTCTTCAACCACTGCTCTCTGTAACAGTCCTTCTGAACCTCAGTCTCCAACCTCTGCTCTCTTGAAGATCCTTCTGCCACCCAGTCTCCTAAATCTGCTCTCTATAACAGTCCTTTTGCACCCCATTCTTCAAACTCTGCTCTCTTTAACAGCCCTTCTGCATTCCAGTCTCAAAATTCTTCTCTCTGCAACGATCATTCTACACCCCTGTCTCCAACCTCTGCTCTCGGCAACAGTCCTTCTGCACCCTAGTCTCTAAACTCTACTCTCTGTAAGATCCTTCTGGACCCCAGTTTCCAACCTCTACTCTATGTAACAGTAATTCTGAACACCAGTCTCAAAAATCTGCTCTTTGTAACAGTCCTTCTGTACACCAGTCTCCAACCTCTGCTCTCGGCAACAGTCCTTCTGCACCCTAGTCTCTAAACTCTACTCTCTGTAAGATCCTTCTGGACCCCAGTTTCCAACCTCTACTCTATGTAACAGTAATTCTGAACACCAGTCTCAAAAATCTGCTCTTTGTAACAGTCCTTCTGTACACCAGTCTCTAACCTCTGTTTTCGTAAACAGTCCTTCTGCACTGCAGTCTGCAAACTCTGCTCTCTGTAACAGTCCTGCTGTGTCACAGTCTCCAAACTCTGCTCTCTGTATCAGTCCGTCTTCACCCCAGTCTCCTACCTGTGCTCTCTATAACAGTCCTTCTGCATCTCATCTTCAACCTTTGCTCTCTGCAAAGCTCTTTCTGCACCCTAGTCTCCAACCTCTTCTCTCTCTAAGATAATTCTTCACCCTAGTCTCCAAAATCTGCTCTCTGTAACAATCATTCTGCACCACAGTCTATATACTCTGCTCACTTTAACAGTTTTTCTGCACCTTAGTCTATAACCTCTGCTCTCTGCAATAGTCCTACTGCACCCCAGTTTCCAACCTCTGCTAACTGAAATAGTAATTGTGCACCCCAGTCTCCAACATCTGCTCTCTACCACACTCCTTCTCCACCCAGTCTCCAACTTCTGCTTTTTGCAACAGTCCTTCTGCACCCCAGTCTCCAACCTCTGCTTTCTATATCAGTCCTTCTACACCCAAGTCTCCAACCTCTGCTCTCTGTAACAGCCCTTCTGCACCCCAGTCTCCAACCTCTTCCCTCTGCAACAGTCTTTTTGCAACCCAGTCTCCAACCTCTTCTCTCTGTTATAGTCCTTCTGCACATCAGTCTCCAAACTCTACTCTCTGTAACAGTCCTTCAGTACCGCAGTCTCCATACTCTGCTCTCTGTAAAGGTCCTTTTGCACGCCAGTCTCGGCTTTCTTTGTCTGTCCATCTGAACCTCAGTCTCCAACCTCTGCTCTCTGCAAAAGTCCTTCTGCAACCCATTCTACAACTTCTGCTCTCTGCAACATTCCTTCTGAAAAACAGTATCCAACATCTGCTCTCTGTAAAAGTCTTTTTGTACCCTAGTCTCCAACCTCTGCTCTCTGCAACAGTCCTTCTGTACTGCAATCTCCAACTTCTGCTCTCTGCAACGAACCTTGTGCACCCCAGTCTCAAACATCTGCTCTCTGCAAAAGTCCTTCTGAACCTCAGTCTGAAAATTTTACTTTCTGCAACAATCCTTCTGCACCCCAGACTTCAACATCTGCTCTCTGTAACAGTCCTTATGCACCTCAGTCTCCAAACTCTTCTCTATGTAAGATCCTTGTGCAACACAGTCTCCAAAATTAGCTCCCTGTAACAGTCCTTCTGCACCTCAATCTCCAACCTCTGCTCTCCGTAACAGTGATGTACACCTCAGTGCGAAACCTCTTCTCTCTACACGATCCATCTGAACCCCAGTCTCCAACCACTGCTCTCTGTAACAGTCCTCCTGCACCTTAATCGCCAAACTCTGCTCTGTAAGATCCTTCTGCCACCCAGTCTCCTAACTTTTTTTTCTATAACAGTCCTTCTGCACCCCAGTCTTCAACCTCTGCTCTACTTAACAGGCCTTCTGGACCCCAGTCTCCAAACTCTGCTCTCTGTAACAGGCCTTCTGCACCCCAGTCTCCAAACTCTTCTCTCTGCAACAATCATTCTACACCTCAGTCTCTAACATCTGTTCTCTGTAAGAACCTTCTGCAACCCAGTCTCCCAACTCTGCCCTCTCTAACAGTTTTTCTGCACTTCTTCTTCCAACACTTTTCTCCGTAACAGGCCTTCTGCACCCCAGTCTCCAAAGTCTGTTCTCTATAACAACATTTCTGCACCCCAGTCTCCAACCACTGCTCTCTGCAAAAGTTCTTCTGCTCTCCAGTCTCCAACCTGTGGTCTCTGCAACAGTGCTTCTGCACCTCAGACTTAAAACGCTGTTCTCTGCTACGATCCTTTTGCACCTCAGTCTCCAACGTCTCCTCTCCTCAACAGTCCTTCTGCACCTCAGTCTCCAAATTCTGCTCTTGGCAACAGTCCTTCTTCACCCAAGTCTCCAGCATGTGCTCTCTGCAACAGTCCTTCTAAACCCCAGTCTTCACCTCTGCTCTGTGTAACATTCCTTCTGCACCCCAGTCTCCAACCTCTACTCTCTGTAACAATCCTTCTTCACCCCAGTCTCCAATCTCTGCTCTCTGTAACAGTCCTTCTGCACCATATTCTAAAAACTCTGCTCTCTGTTACACTCTTTCTATACCGCAGTCTCCAAACTCTGCTCTCTGTATCAGTCCCTCTGTACCCCAATTTCCAAACTCTGCTTTCTGTAACAGTCCTTCTGCACCTCAGATTCAAAACTCTGCTCTCTGTAACAGTCCTTCTAAGCCTCAGTCTGAACCTCTTCTCTCTGCAACGATCCTTCTGCACCCCAATTTCCAACGACTTCTTTCTGTAACAGTCCTTTTCCACCCCAGTCTCCAACATCTGCTCTCTGTAACGACCTTCTGTACTTCAGTCTCAAACCTCTACTTTCTGTATCAGTCTTTCTGCACTCAAGTCTCCAAGCTCTGCTCTCTGTAACAGTCCTTCTGCACCTCAGTCTCCAAATTCTTCTCTCTGCAAAAGTCTTTCTCCACCCCAGTCTCCAACATCTGCTCTCTGCAACAGTCTCTATACCCCAATCTCAAACCTCTGCTCTCTGCAACAGTCCTTCTGCACCTCAGTGTTCAAACTCTGCTCTCTGTAGGATCTTTCTGAAACCCAGTCTTCAACCTCTGCTATCTGCAATGGTCGACCTGCAGCCAACTCTCTAAACTCTGTTCTCTACAACAGTTATTCTGCACTCCAGTCTCCAACCTCTGATTACTGTAACAGTCCTTCTGTACTACAGTATCCAACCTCTGTTCTCTGTAAGGGTCCTTCTGCAACCCAGTCTCTAAAATGTACTCTCTGCAAGAGACCTTCTGCACCCCAGTCTCTAACCTCTGCTCTCTGCAACATTTCTTCTTCACCACAGTCTCCAAACTGTGCTCTTTGTAACTGTCCTTCTGCAACCCACTCTCCAACCTCTGCTCTGTGTAACAGTCTTTCTGTATTGCAGTCTCCAACCTCTGCTCTCCGTAACTGTCCTCTTGCATCCCAGACTCTAACCTCTGCTTTATGTATCAGTCGTTCTGCACTCAAGTCTCAAAACTCTGCTCTATGTAACAGTCTTTATGAACCTCAGTCTTCAAACTCTGCTCTCTGCAACAGTTTTTCTGCACCCCAATCTACAACCTCTGCTCTCTGCAACAGTCCTTCTACACCCAAGTCTCCAACCTCTGCTCTTCAACAGTCCTTCTGTACCTCTCTCTCCAAACTCTGCTCTCTGCATTGGTCTTTCTGCACCTCAGTCTCCAACCTATACTCTCTGTAACAGTCCTTCTGCACCTCAGTCTCTAACCTCTGCTGTCTGTAAGATCCTTCTGCAACCCAATCACCAAACTCTGCTCTCTGTAACAGTCCTACTGCACCCCTTCTCCAAATTCTGCAATCTGTAACAGGCGTTCTGCACCGCAGTCTACAATCTCTGCTCTCTGGAACGATCATTCTGCACCCAAGTCTCCAATCTCTTCTCTCTGCAACAGTCTTTCTGCACCCCAGTCTCGAACATCAGCTGTCTGCAATAGTCCTTCTGCACCTCAGTCTGAATAATTTGCTCTCTGCAACGATCCTTCTGCACCCCAGTCTCCAAACTCTGTTCTATGTAAAACTCCTTTTTCACGTCAGTCTCAAATTTCTGCTCTCTGTAAGATCCATCTACTACCCAGTCTCCAAACTCTGCTCACTGTAACAGTCCTTGTTCACCTCAGTCTCCAAACTTTTCTCTTTTTAACAGGCCTTCTACACCCAAATCTCCAACCTCTGCAATGTGCAACGGTCCTTCTGCACCCCAGTCTCCAAACTCTGTTCTCCAAAACAGTTCTTCTGTACCACAGTCTTCAACCTCTGTTCTTAGTAAGGGTCCTTATTTTTTTTTTCAATGTTGTTTTCCTCTTTATTTAATCCCTTGTATTCTAGAATCCCATTAGTTGCCAACAGCTACAGGTAAATGCAACCATATGAATCAGTATTATTCTAAAAATTTTCCTAAACAGATTTTTTTTTATTTTTTATTGATTGTTCAAAACATTACAGAGCTCAAGACATATCATCTTTCATACATTCGACTCAATTGGGTTTTGAACTCCCAAAATACATAATACAGACTCACTTCTGTTACATACTCACATGTTTACATAATGGCATATTAGTGACTGTTGTATTCTGCTACCTTTCCTATCCCCTACTATCCCCTCTCCCCTCCCCTCCCCTCCCATCTTCCCTCTCTACCTCCTCTGCTGTTGTTCAATTCTCTCCCCTTTTTTCCCCCACCCCCTTGCTCCTCATAACCTCTTATAATTTTGTGTATCACTGAAGGTCTCCTACCATTTCCATATGTTGTCCCTTCTCTCTTCCTTTCTCTCCCCCCATTCATCTTAGTTTGCTGGTAGTCTTTTCCTCATGCTCTTCCTTCCTGTTCTATTCTTAGTGGCTCTATTTATATCAAAGAAGACATTTGACATTTGTTTTTTAGGGCTTGGCTAGCTTCACTTAGCATAATCTGCTCTAATGCCATCCATTTCCCTGCAAATTCTATGATTTTGTCGTTTCTTAGTGCTGCATAATACTCCATTGTGTATAGCTGCCACAATTTTTTTATCCACTCATCTATTGAAGGGCATCTAGGTTGGTTCCACAGTCTAGCTATTTTGAATTGTGCTGCTATAATCATTGATGTGGCCGTATCCGTATAGTGTGCTCTTTTAAGGTCCTCAGGGAATAGTCCAAGAAGGGCAATAGCTGGGTCAAATAGTGGATCCATTCCCAGCTTTCCCAGGAATCTCCATACTGCTTTCCAAATTGGCCTCACCATTTTGCAGTCCCACCAGCAGTGAACAAGTGTGCCCTTTTCCCCACATCCTCGCCAACACTTATTGTTGTTTGACTTCATAATGGCTGCCAATCTTACAGGAGTGAAATGGTATCTTAGGGTGGTTTTGATTTGCATTTCTCTGATTGCTAGAGATGGTGAGCATTTTCTCATGTGCTTGTGGATTGATTGTATGTCCTCCTCTGAGAAGTGTCTGTTCAGGTCCTTGGCCCATTTGTTGATTGGATTATTTGTTATCTTATTGTTTAATTTTTTGAGTTCTTTGTACATTCTGGATATTAGGGCTCTATCTGAGGTGTGAGGGGTAAAAATTTGTTCCCAGGATGTAGGCTCTCTATTTACCTCTTTTACTGTTTCTCTTGCTGAGAAAAAACTTTTTAGTTTAAGTAGGTCCCATTTGTTTATTCTTGTTATTAACTCTTGGGCTACGGGCGTTCTATTAAGGAATTTGGAGCCCGACCCCACAATATGTAGATCATAGCCAACTTTTCCTTCTATCAGACGCAGTGTCTCTGTTTTTATATCTAGCTCCTTGATCCATTTTGAGTTAACTGTTGTGGCTGGCGAGAGAAAGGGATTCAATTTCATTTTGTTGCATATGGATTTCCAATTTTCCCAACACCATTTGTTGAAGATGCTATCCTTCCTCCATTGCATGTTTTTAGCCCCTTTATCAAATATAAGATAGTTGTAACTTTATGGATTAGTCTCTGTGTCCTCTATTCTGTACCATTGGTCCACCTGCCTGTTTTGGTACCAGTACCATGCTGTTTTTGTTACTATTGCTTTGTAGTACAGTTTGAGCTCTGGTATCGCTATACCTCCAGATTCACACTTCCTGCTTAGAATTGCTTTTGCTATTCTGGGTCTTTTGTTTTTCCATATGAATTTCATTATTGCTTTATCTATTTCTACAAGAAATGTCTTTGGGATTCTGATTGGCATCGCATTAAACCTGTAGAGAACTTTGGGTAATATCGCCATTTTGATGATGTTAGTTCTGCGTATCCATGAACAGGGTACATTTTTCCATCTTCTGAGATCTTCTTCTATCTCTCTCTTTAGGGTTCTGTAGTTTTTATTGTATAAATCTTTCACCTCTTTTGTTAGGTTGATTCCCAAATATCTTATTTTCTTTGAGGATATTGTGAATGGAGTGGTTTTCCTTATTTCCATTTCAGAGGTTTTGTTGCTGATATACAGGAATGCCTTTGATTTGTGCGTGTTGGGATTGTACTTAACCCCAGTCTCCAACCTCTCCTTTCTGTATCAGTCCTTCTGCACTACAGTCTCCAAACTCTGCTCTCAGGTACAGTCCTTCTGCACCTCACTCTGCAACCTCTTCTCTCTGCAACAGCCCTTCTGCACCCCAGTCTTCAACCTTGCTCTCTGAAACACTCCTTCTGCAACCCACTCTCCAAAAATCTTCTCTCTGCAACAGACCTTCTGTATTGCAGTCTCAAACCTCTGCTCTCTGTAATGATCCTTCTGCACCCCAGTCTCCAAATTCTGTTTCCTGTATCAGTTTTTCTGAAACCCAGTCTCCAAACTTTGCTCTCTGTAACATTCTTCTGCACCTCAGACTCCAACCTCTGCTCTTTGTAAGATCCTTTGAAATGCAGTCTCCAAACTCTGCTTTCTGCAATGGTCCTTCTGCTCCCCAGTCTTCAACCTCTGTTCTCTACAACAGTTATTCTGCACCTCAGTCTCCAACCTCTACTCTGTGTAACGGTACTTCTGCACCACAGTCTCCAACCTCTACTTTCTGTATCAGTCCTTCTGCACTCAAGTCTCCAAGCTCTGCTCTCTGTAACTGTCCTTCTGCACCTCAGTCTCCAAATTCTTCTCTCTGCAAAAGTCTTTCTCCACCCCAGTCTCCAACATCTGCTCTCTGCAACAGTCTCTGTACCCCAATCTCGAACCTCTCCTCTTTTTTTTTCTTCTTTTTTTTTATTGGTTGTTCAAAACATTACAGAGCTCAAGACATATCATCTTTCATACAATCGACTCAATTGGGTTTTGAACTCCCCAAATACATAATACAGACTCACTTCTGTTACATACTCACATTTTTACATAATGGCATATTAGTGACTGTTGTATTCTGCTACCTTTCCTATCCCCTACTATCCCCCCTCCCCTCCCCTCCCCTCCCAACATCCCTCTCTACCTCCTCTGCTGTTGTTCAATTCTCTCCCCTTTTTCCCCCCACCCCCTTGCCCCTCATAACCTCTTATTATTTGTGTATCACTGAAGGTCTCCTACCATTTCCATATGTTTTTCCTTCTCTCTTCCTTTCTCTCCCCCCATTCGTCTTAGTTTACTGTTAGTCTTTTCCTCATGCTCTTCCTTCCTGTTCTATTCTTAGTGGCTCTCTTTATATCAAAGAAGACATTTGACATTTGTTTTTTAGGGCTTGGCTAGCTTCACTTAGCATAATCTGCTCTAATGCCATCCATTTCCCTGCAAATTCTATGATTTTGTCGTTTCTTAGTGCTGCATAATACTCCATTGTGTATAGCTGCCATTAGACAGATCCTCTAGACAAAAGCTGAATAAAGAAACTATAGAACTGAACAGCACAATCAATAACCTAGACCTAACTGACATATATAGAATATACCAACCATCATCAAGTGGATACACGTTCTTCTCAGCAGCACATGGATCCTACTCAAAAATAGACCATATATTATGCCATAAGGCAAATCTTAGTAAATATAAAAGTGTGGAGATAATACCATGCACCATATCTGACCATAATGGAATGAAATTGGAAATCAATGATAAAAAAAGGAAGGAAAAATCCTACACCACATGGAAAATGAACAATATGTTATTGAATGATCAATGGGTTACAGAAGACATAAAGGAAGAACCTCTCCTCTTTGCAACAGTTTTTCTGCACCCCAGTTTACAACCTAATCTCTGCAACAGTCCTTCTGCACCCATATCTCCAACATCTGATCTCTCCAACAGACGTTCTCCACCGTAGTCTCTAACCTCTACTCTCTGTAACAGTCCTTCTGTAATGCAGTTTCCAAACTCTTCTCATTGTAAAGGTCCTTCTGCAACCCAGTCTCCAAACTCTGCTTTATGTATCAGTCCTTCTGCACCCCAGGCTTCAACCTCTGCTCTCTGTAACAGTCCTTCTGCACCTCAGTCTCCAACATCTGCTCTCTACTACCTTCCATCTCTACCCCAGTCTCCAACCTCTGCTCTTTGGAAAAGTCCTTCTGCACTCCAGTCTAAAACCTCTGCTCTCTGTAAAGGTCTTTCTGCACCCCAGTCTCCACACTCTGCTTTCTGTGTCAGTTCTGCACCCCAGTTTCCAACCTCTGCTCTCTGTAACACTCATTCTGCACCTCAGTCTCCAACCTCTGCTCTCTTCAACAGTCTTTCTGCACCCCAGTCTCAGACCTATGCTCTCTGCAACAGTTTTTCTACACCCAAGTCTTCAACCTCTACTCTCTGCAATGATTCTTCTGCACCCCAGTCTCCATCGTCTGCTCTTTGCATAAGTCCTTCTGCACCACAGTCTACAACCTCTGGTCTCTATAAGATTCTTCTGCAACCCAGTTTCCAAACTCTACTCTCTGTGACATTCCTTCTGCACCCCAGTCTCCAAACTCTACTCTCTGTAACAGTCCTTGTGTTCCACATTTTTCAAACTCTGCTCTCTGCAACTGTCCTTCTGCACCTCAGGCTCCAACCTCTGCTCTCTGCAAAAGTCCTTCTGCACCCAAGTCTCCAAACTCTGCTCTCTGCAACATTTCTTCTTCACCCCAGTCTCAAAACTGTGCTCTCTGTAACTGTCTTTCTGCACCCCACTCTCCAAAGTCTGCTCTGTGTAACAGTGCTTCTGTACTGCAGTCTCCAACCTCTGCTCTCTATAACTGTCCTCGTCCACCCCAGACTCCAACCTCTGATTTCTGTATCAGTCCTTCTGCACTCAAGTCTCCACCCTCGGCTATCTGTAACAGCACTTATGAACTTCGGTCTTGAAATTCCGCTCTTTGCCACAGTCCTTCTGCACTCCAATCTACAACCTCTGCTCTCTGCAACAGTCCTTCTACACCCAAGGCTCCAACCTCTGCTCTTCAACAGTCCTTCTACACCCCTGTCTCAAACCTCTGCTCTCTGTAACAGTCTTTCTGCACCTCAATCTCCAAACTCTACTTTGCTCAGCAGTCCTTCTCCACCCTAGTCTCCAACCTCTACTCTCTGTAACAGTCCTTTTGCACCTCAGTCTGCAATATCTGCTGTCTGAAAGATCCTTCTGCAATCCAATCGCCAAACTCTGCTCTCTGTAACAGTCCTACTGCACCCCTTCTCCAAATTCTACGCTCTGTAACAGGCCTTCTGCATCCCAGTCTAAAACCTCTGCTCTCTGGTACGATCCTTCTGCACCCAAGTGTCCAACCTCTTCTCTCTGCAACAGTCCTTCTGCACCCCAGTCTCCAACATCTGCTCTCTGGAATAGTCCTTCTGCACCCCAGTCTCAAAACTGTGCTCTCTGTAACGATCCTTCTGGACCCCAGTCTCCAACGTTTGCTCTCTGCAACAGTCCTTCTGCAGCACAGTCTCCAACCTCTTTTCTTTGTAAGATCCTTCTGCACTCTAGTTTCCAAACTCTGCTCTCTGTAACATTCCTTCTCCACCAGAGTCTAAAACCTCTGTCTTCTGCAACAGTCCTTCTGCTCCCCAGTCTCCGAGGAGATCCGCTCTCTGTAACAGTCCTTCTGTTCCGCAGTCTCCAACCTCTGCTCTTCGTAACGGTCCTTCTACACCCCAGTCTCCAACCTCTGGTTTCTGTTTCACTTTTTCGGAACCCCAGTCTCCAACCTCTGTTCTCTGTATCTATCCTTCTGCACCTCAGTCTCCAACCTGTGCTCTATGTAAGAGTCCTTCTGCATCCCAGACTTCAACCTCTTCTCTCACTAACAGTCTTATTCCGAAGTCTCCAAACTCTGCTCTCTGTAACGTTCCTTCTGCATCCCAATTTTCAAACTCTGCTTCCTATAACAGTCCTTCTGCACCCCAGTATCCAACCTCTACTCTCTTCAATAGTCCTTCTGCACTTCAGTCTCCATCTTCTGCTCTCTGCAACAGTTTTTCTGCACCTAAGTCTCCAAATTCTGCTCTCTGCAATAGTCCTTCTGCAACCCAGTCTCCAACCTCTGCTGTCTGAAAAAATCATTCTTCACCCCAGGTTCCAACATCTGATTTCTGTATCAGTCTTGCACCACAGTCTCTGAAATATGCTCTCTGTAACAGTCCTTCCTCACCTCAGTCTCCAACCTCTGCTCTCTGCAACAATCCTTCTAAACCACAGACTCAAACCTCTTCTCTCTGCAACGAACCTTCTGCACCCACGTATCCAAACTCTGCTCTCTGCAACAATGCTTCTGTACCCAGTCACCAACCTCAGCTTCCTGAAAGATCCTTCTGCACCCAAGTCTCCAAACTCTACTCTCTGTAACAATCCTTCTGCACATCAGTCTCCAAACTCTGCTCTCAGCAACGGTCCTTATGCACCCCAATCTCCAACTTCTGTTCTCTGTAACAGCCCTTCTGTACCACAGTCTTAAACATCTGTTCTCTGTAACAGTGCTTCTGTACTGCAGTCTCGTACCTCTGCTCTCTGTAAAGGTCCTTCTTGACCCCAGTCTCCCAACTGTGCTTTCGGTATCAGTCCTTCTTCACCCCATTCTCCAAGCTCTGCTCTCTGTAACTTTCCTTCTCCACCTCAGTCTCCAATCTCGGCTCTCTGTATCAGTCCTTCTGCACCCCAGTCTCCAAACTCTGCTCTCTGAAACAGTCCTTCTGCACCTCAGTCTTCAAAAACTGCTCTCTGCAACAGTCCTTCGGCACCCCAGTCTCCAACCTCTGCTCTCTGGAACAGTCCTTCTATACCCCAGTCTCCAAGATCGCTCTCTGCAACGATCCTTCTGCACCCCAGTCTCCAACGTCTATTCTGCAATAGTCTTTCTGCAACCCAGTCTCCAAATTCTGCTCTCTGTAAGATCATTCTGTACCCGAGTCTCCAAACTCTGCTTTCTGCAATGGTCCCTCTGCACCCCAGTCTCCAACCTTGTTCTCAAAAACACTTCTTCTGTAGAGCAGTCTTCAACCTCTGTTCTCTGTAAGGGTCCTTCTTCACCCCAGTCTCCAACCTCTGCTTTCTGTATCAGTCCTTCTGCACCATAGTCTCCAAACTCTGCTCTCTGTAACAGTCCTTCTGCACCTCACTCTGCAATCTCTGCTCTTTGCAACAGTTCTTCTCCACCCCAGTCTTCAACCTCTACTCTTTGTAACAGTCCTTCTGTACTGCAGTCTCCAACCTCTGCTCTCTGCAATGATCCCTCTGCACCCGAGTCTCCAACCTTGTTCTCAACAACAGTTCTTCTGTACCGCAGTCTTCAACCTCTGTTTTCTGTAAGGGTTCTTCTCCAACCTAGTCTTTAACCTCTTCTCTCTGTAACGGTCCTTCTGCACCCGATTCTCCACACTCTGTGTTATGTATCAGTCATTCTGCACCCCAGTCTTAAACCTCTGCTCTCTGTAACAGTTCTTCTGTACCTCAGACTCCAACCTCTGCACTCTGCAACAGTCCTTATGCACCTCTGTGTCCAAACTCTGCTCTCTTTAAGATCCTTCTGAAACCCAGTCTCCAACCTCTACTTTCTGCAATGGTCATTCTGCACCCCAGTCTTCAAATTCTGATCGCTACAATAGTTATTCTGCACCCCAGTCTAAAACCTCTGCTCTCTGTACCAGTCCTTCTGTACTGTAGTCTTCAAACTCTGTTCTCTGTAATGGTCCTTCTGCATCACATTCTCCAACCTCTATTTTCTGTATCAGTCCTTTTGCAACACATTCTCGAAACTCTGCTGTCTGTATCAGGTTTTCGGCACCTCAGTCTGCAACCTCTTCTCTCTGCAATATAGTCTATATGCATCCCAGTCTCTAATTTCTGCTCTCTGCAACATTTCTTCTTCACCTCAGTCTCCAACATCTGTTGTCTGCAACAGTCCTTCTCCAACCAAGTCTCCAAACTCTGCTCTCTGCAACAGTTCTTCTACACCCCTATCTTCAACCTCTGCTTTCTGTATCAGTCCTTCTGCAAGAGAGTCTCCAAACTCTGCTCTCTGTAACAGTCCTTCTGCACCTCACTCTGCAACTTCTACTCTCTGCAACAATCCCTCTGCACCCCAGTCTTCAACCTCTGCTCTCTGTAATAGTCCTTCTGTACTGCAGTCTCCAACCTCTGCTCTCTGTAACAGTCTTTCTACACCCGAGTCTCCAAACTCTGCGTTATGTGTCACTCATTCTGCACACCAGTCTCCAACCGCTGCTCTCTGTAAAAGTCCTTCTGCACCTCAGAATCCAACCTCTGTTCTCTGCAAAAGTACTTCTGGGCGCTAATCTCCAACCTCTGCTCCCTGCAACAGTCCTTCTGAACCTCAGTCTGAAACCTCTGTTCTCTGCAGCAGTCCTTCTACACCCCCGTCTCCATACTCTGCTCGCACCAACGATCCTTCTGCACCCCAGTCTCCAACCACTGCTCTCTTAAAAGTCCTTCTTCACTCAGTCTCAAAACTCTGCTTTCTGCAACCGTCCTTCTGCACCCCAGTCTCCAACCTCTGCTCTCTGCAACGATCCTTCTCCACCCTAGTCTCAAACCTCTGCTCCCTGCAACAGTCCTTCTGAACCCCAGTCTCCAATATCTGCTCTCTGCAACAGTTCTTCTGTACCTCAGTCTGAAAAATCTTCTCTCTGCAATAATCTTTCTGCACCCCAGTCTCCAACCTCTGCTCTCTTTAACAGTCCTTCTGTACCTCAGTCTCCAATATCTGCTCAATTCAACAGTCCTTCTACACCCATGTCTCCAACATCTGCTCTCTGAAACAGTCCTTCTACACCCCAGTCTCCAAACTCTGCTCTCTGAAACAGTCCTTCTACACCCCAATTTCCATACTCTGCTCGCCCCAATGATCCTTCAGCTCCCCAGTCTCCAACCTCTGATCTCTACATCAGTTCTTTTGCACCCCAGTGTCCAACATCTGCTCTCTGTAACCGTCCTTCTCTACCACAGTCTCCAACTGCTGTTCTCTGTAAGAGTTCTTATTCACCCCAGTATCCAACCTCTGCGTGTTGTATCTGTCGTTTTGCACAACAGTCTCAAAACTCTTCCCTCTGCAACAGTCCCTCTGCAAGTCAGTCTGCAACCTCATCTCTCTGCAACAGTCCTACTGCACCCCAGTCTTTATCCTCTGCTCTCTGCAACAGTACTTTTGCACCCCAGTCTCCAACCTCTGCTCTCTATAACAGTCTTTCTGTACTGCATTCTCCAACATCTGCTCTCTGTAAGGGTACTTCTACACCCGAGTCTCCAACCTCTGCTTTCTGTATCAGTCCTTCTGCACCCCAGGCTCCAACCTGTGCTCTGTGTAACTGTCCCTCGGCACCTTAGACTCCAACCTTTGCAAAATCCTTCTTCAACCCAGCCTCAAAACTCTGCTCTTTATAACAGTCCTTCTGCAACCCAGTCTCTAACCTCTGCTCTCCGTTGCAGGCATTATGCACCCCAGTCTCCAAACTCTTCTCTCTGAAACAGTCCTTCTGCACGCCAGTCTGCAACCTCTGCTCTCTGTAACGGTCCTTCTGCACCCCAGTCTCACAACTCTGCTTTCTGTATCATAATTCTTCACCCCAGTTTCCAACGTCTGCTCTGTGTTACAATCTTTCTGCATCTCAGTCTCCAACCTCTGCTCTCTGAAACAGTCCTTCTGCACCCCAGTCTCCAGCCTCTTCTTTCTGCAACATTCCTTCTGCACCCCAGTCTCCAACCTGTGCTCTCTGTAACAGTCCTTCTGCACCAGAGTCTCCCACCTCTTCTCTCTGTAACAGTTCTTCTGCAGCCCAGTCTCCACCTCTGCTCTCTTCAAGGATTCTTCTGCAACACAGTCTCCAACTTCTGCTCACTTCAACGATTCTTCTGCACCCCAGACTCCACCTCTGCTCTCTGTAACTGTTTTTCTGAACCTCAGTATCCAACCTCTGCTCTCTGCAACCGTCCTTCTGCAACCCTGTCTCCAACCTCTGCTCTGTGCAATGGTCCTTATGCACCCAAGTCTCCAACACCTGCTCTCTGCAACAGTCCTTTTGCACCCCAGTCTCCAACGTCTTTTCTCCTTAACACACTTTCTGCACCCCAGTCTCCAACCTCTGTTCTCTGTAAGATCCTTCTGCACCCCAGTTTCCAAACTCTGCTCTCTGTATCATTCTTCTCCAACCCAGTCTACAACCTCTGCTTTCCTCAACGGTCCTGCTGCAACCCAGTCTACAACATCTGTTCTCTGCAACAGTCCTTCTACTTTCCAGTCTCAAACCTCTGCTCTCTGTAAGAGTCCTTCAGTACCGCAGTCTCCAACCTCTGCTCTCTCTAACGGTTCTTATGCACCCCTGTCTCAAACCTCTGCTTTCTGTATAAATCCTTCTGAACCACGGATTCCAACCTATACTTTCTGTAACAGTCCTTCTGCACCTTTGTCTCCAACCTCTGAACTCTGCAACCTTACTTCTGCACCCCATTCTCTAACATCTGCTCTCTATAAAAGTTCTCTGCACCCCATTCTCTAACCTCTGCTCTCTGTAACAGTCCTTCTGCACCCCATACTCTAACCTCTGCTCTCTGCAACAGTCCATCTGTACTACAGTCTCCAACCTGTGATGTCTGTAACGGTTCTTCTGCACCTCAGTCTCAAGCTCTGCTATCTGTATCAATAATTCTGCACCCCAGTCTCCAACCTTTGCTCTCTGTAAAATTCTTTCTGCACCTCAGTCTCCAACCTCTGCTCTCTGCGACAGTTCTTATGCACCCCAGTCTCCAACATCTGCACTCTGAAACAGTTCTTCTATAAACCATTCTCCAACCTCTGCTCTCTATAACAGTTTGCCTGTATAGCAGTCTCCAAACTCTGCTCTCTGCAACGGTCTTTCTGCACCCGAGTCTCCAACCTCTGCTTTCTGTATCATTCCTTCTGAACCCCAGTCTCCAATCTCTGCTCTCTGTAACAGTTACTCTGCACCTCAGTCTCCAAATTCTGCTCTCTTCAACAGTCCTTCTGCACCCAACTCTCAAACACCTGCACCCTGCACCAGTCCTTCTTCACCACATTCTCCCACTTCTGATATCTGCAACAGCCCTTCTGCACCCCAGTCTCCAACCTCTTCTCTCTGTAACAATCCTTCTGCACCTCTGTCTCCACCTCTTCTCTCTGCAATGGTCGTTCTGCACCTCAGTCTCCAACCTCTGCTCTCTGTAAGATCTTTCTGCAACCCAGTCTCCAAACTCTGCCCTCTGTAACAGTCGTACTGCATCTTTTCACCAAACTCTGCTCTCTATAACAGGCTTTCTGCACTGCAGTCTCCAACCTCTGTTCTCTGTAATAGTCCTTCTGCACCCCAGTCTCAAACCTCTGCTCTCTGCAAAGATCCTTCTGCACCCCAGTCTCCAACCTCTGTAATCTCCAACAGTCCTTCTGCACCTCAGTCTGAAAACTCGGTTCTCGGCAATGATCCTTCTGCACCCCAGTCTCCAAACTCTGCTCTCTGTAACAGTCTTGTTCCACCTCAGTCTCCAACCTCTGCTCTCAGTAAGATCCTTCTGCATCCCTGTCTCCAAACTCTGCTATCTGTAACAGTTCTTCTGCACCTCAGTCTCCAACCTCTCTCTGCAATGATTCTTCTCCACCCCAGTCTCCAACATCTGCTCTCTGCAACAGTCCTTCTGCACCCCAGTCTCTAAACTCTGCTATCTGCAATGCTCCTTTTGGACCCCAGTCTCCAACATCTGCTCACTTCAACAGTCTTTCTGCACCACAGTCTCCAACCTCTGCTCTATGTAAGATTCTTGTGCACTCCAGATTCCATACTCTGCACTCTGTAACATTCCTTCTCCACCCCAGTCTCCGAACTCTGTCCTCTGCAACAGTCCTTCTGCTCCCCAGTCTCCGACATCTGGTCTTTCTGTACCGCAGTCTCCAACCTGTGCTCTTTGTAACGGTCCTTCTACACCACAGTCTCAAACCTCTGCTTTCTGTATCAGTCTGTCTGAACCGCAGTCTCCAACCGCTGTTCTCTGTATCTATCCTTCTGCACCTAAGTCTCCAAACTCTGTTCTCTGCAATGGTCCTTCTGCACCTCAGTCTCCAACCTCTACTCTCTGTAACAGTCCATCTGCACTTCAGTCTCCAACCTCTGCTCTCTGTAGCATCCTTCTAAAACCCTGTATCCAAAGTCTACTCTCTGTAACAATCCTTATGCACACCAGTCTCCAAACTCTGCTCTCTGAAACGATCCTTCTTAACCCCAATCTCCAATGTCTGCTCTCTGCAACAGTCCTTCTGCACCCCCAGTCTCCAATATCTGCTTTCTGAAACAGTCATTCTGCACTTCAGTGGGAAAACTCTGCTCTATGCAGCGAACCTTCTGCACCTCAGTCTCCCAACTCTGCTCTCTGTAAGATCCTTCTGCAACCCAGTCTTTAAACTCTGCACTCGGTAATCGTCCTTCTGCACATCAGTCTCCAACCTCTGCTATCTGCAATAGGAGTTCTGCAACCCAGTCTTCAACCACTGCTCTCTGTAACAGGCCTTCTGCACCCCAGTCTCCAAACACTTCTCTCTGCAAGGATTCTTCTTCACACCAGTCTCCAACCTCTGCTCTCTGCAACAGTCCTCTTGCACCACAGTCTCCAAAATTTGCTCTCTGTAACCTCCATCTGAACCCCAGTCTCAGACCTCTGCTTTCTGTAACAGTCCTTCTGCAACCCAGTCTCCAACCTCTGCTCTCTTTAACAGTTTTTCTGCTCCTCATTCTCCAAACTCTGCTCTCTGCAACAGTCTTTCTGAACCCCACTCTCCAACCTCTGCTCTCAGCAAAAGTCCGTCTGCACCCCGTCTATAAAATTAGCTCTCTGTAACCTCCATATGAAGCCCAGTCTCAGACCTCTGCTCTCTGTAACAGTCCTTCTGCACCCCAGTCTGCAATCTCTGCTCTCTTTAACAGTTTTTCTGCACCTCATTCTCCAACCTCTGCTCTCTGCAACAGTCTTTCTGAACCCCACTCTCCAACCTCTGCTC
This sequence comes from Ictidomys tridecemlineatus, assembly GCF_052094955.1. Lineage (NCBI taxonomy): Eukaryota > Metazoa > Chordata > Mammalia > Rodentia > Sciuridae > Ictidomys > Ictidomys tridecemlineatus. The sequence goes on from NW_027521493.1 coordinate 28,343, forward strand.
TCTGCAACAGTCCGTCTGCACCCCAGTCTCCAACATCTGCTCTCTGCAACAGTCCTTCTACACCCCAGTCTCCAACTCTGCTTTCTGCAACGATCTTTCTGAACCCCAGTCTCCAACGTCTGCTCTCTGCAAGAGTCCTTCTGGACCACAGTCTCCAAGCTCTGCTCTCTGTAACAATCCTTCTGCACCTTTGTCTGCAACCTCTGCTCTCTATAAGATTATTCTGCAACCCAGTTTCAAACTCTGCTCTCTGTAACAGTGCTTCTGCCAACTGGTCTCCAACCTCTGCTGTCTGCAACGATCCTTCTTCACCAAAGTCTCCAACCTCTGCTCTCTGCAACAGTCCTTCTTCACCCCAGTCTCCAATATCTGCTATCTGCAACAGTCGTTTTGCACCTAACTCTGAAAAGTCTGCTCACTTCAAGGACCCTTCTGCACCACAGTCTTCTACTTCTGCTCTCTGTAACAGTCCTTCTGCACTTCATTCTCCCAACTCTGCTCTTTGTAAGATCCTTCTACAACCCAGTCTTTAAACTCTGCACTCTGTAACAGTCCTTCTGCACAACAGTCTCAAAACTCTGCTCTCTGTAACATGACTTCTGCCACGCAGGTTCCAAACTCTGCTCTATGTAACAGGCCTTCTGCACCCCAGTCGCCAACCTCTTCTCTCTGCAACAATTCTTCTCCACCCCAGTCTTAAGAATCTGCTCTCTGCAACAGTCCTTTTGGACCCCAATCTCAAAACTCTTCTCTCTGTAAGATCCATCTGAACCCCAGGCTCCAAACTCTGCTCTCTGTAACAGTCATCTGCACCCCAGTCTCCAAACACTGCTCTCTGTAACAGTACTTCTGCACCTCAGTCTCCAACCTCTGCTCTGTGTAAGTCCTTCTGCACCTCAATCTCTAAAATCTCCTCTCTGCCACAGTCCTTCTGCACCCCGGTCTCCAACATCTGCTCTCTGGAATAGTCCTTGTGCACCCCAGTCTCAAAACTGTGCTCTCTGCAACGATCCTTCTGGACCCGTCTCCAACATTTGCTCTCTGCAACAGTCCTTCTTCAACACAGTCTCCAACCTCTTTTCTTTCTAAGATCCTTCTGCACTCTAGTTTCCAAACTCTGCTCTCTGTAACATTCCTTCTCCACCAGAGTCTAAAACCTCTGTCTTCTTCAACAGTCCTTCTGCTCCCCAGTCTCTGAGATCTGCTCTCTGTAACAGTCCTTCTGTTCCACAGTCTCCAACCTCTGTTCTCTGTATCTATCCTTCTGCACCTCCGTCTCCAACCTGTGCTCTACATAAGAGTCCTTCTGCACCCCAGTCTCCAACCTCTTCTCCCGCTAACAGTCTTATACCGCAGTCTCCAAACTCTGCTCTCTGTAACGGTCCTTCTGCATCCCAATTTTTAAACTCTGCTTCCTATAACAGTCCTTCTGCACCCCAGTCTCCAACCTCTACTCTCTTCAAAAGTCCTTCTGCACTTCATTCTCCATCTTCTGCTCTCTGCAACAGTCCTTCTGAACCCAGTCTCCAACCTCTGCTCTCTGCAACAGTCCTTCTGCACCCCAGTCTCCAAACTCTGCTCTCTGCAATGATACTTCCGGACCCTAGTCTCCAACCTCTACTCTCTGCAAGAGTCCTTTTGCACCACAGTCTCCAACATCTTCTCTCTATAAGATCTTTCTGCACTCTAGTTTACAAAATCTGCTCTCTCAAACATTTCTTCTTCATCGCAGTCTCCAACTTCTGCTTTCTGCAAGGGTTGGCACCCCAGTCACCAAACTCTGTCCTGTGTAACAGTCCATCTGAACCCCAGTATCGAACCTCTGCTCCCTGTAACAGTCCTTCTGTACCGCAGTCTCAAAACTTTGCTCTTCGGAACGGTCCTTGTGCACCCTAGTCTCCAAAATCTGTTTTCTTCATCAGTCATTCTGAACCTTAGTCTCAAAACTCTGCTCTCTGTATCTATCCTTCTGCACCTCAGTCTCCAACCTGTGCTCTTTGTACCATTCCATCTGCACCAGAGTCTCTAACCTCTGCTTTCTGTAAGAATTTTTCTATACCACAGTCTCCAAACTCTGGTCTCTGTAACGGTCCTTCTGCACCCCAATTTCCAACTTCTGCCTTCTGTAACAGTCCTTCTGCACCTCAGTCTCCAAACTCTGCTCTCTGTAACAGTACTTCTGTACCTCAGTCTGACACCTCTGTTCTCTGCATGATCTTTCTGCACACCAGTCTCCAACCACTGCTCTCTGTAACAGTCCAACTGAATGTCAGTCTCTAATCTCTGCTCTCTGTAAGATCCTTCAGCAACACAGTATCCAAACTCTGCGCTCTATAACAGTCTATCTGCAACCCAGTCTCTAAACTCTCCTCTCTATTTCAGGCCTTCTGCACCCCAGTCTCCAAACTCTGCTTTCTGCAATGATCCCACTGCACCCTAGTCTCCAACCTCTGGTCTCTGCAACAGTCCTTCTGCACCTCAGTGTCCAAATTCTGCTCTCTGTAAGACCATTTTGCACCCCTGTATCAAACCTCTGTACTCTTTAATAGTCCTTCTGCACCTGAGTTTTCAATCTCTGCTCTCTGTAACAGAACTTCCGCAACTTATTCTCCAACATCTGCTCTCTTCAACAGTCCTTCTGCACCCCAGTCTCCAACCTATGCTCTCTACAACAGTCCTTCTGCAGCCTAGTCTCCAACATCTGCTCTCTGCAACAGTTCTTCTGCACCTCAGTCTTAAAACTCTGCTCTCTGCAACGACCCTTCTGCATCCCAGTCTCCTACATCTGCTCTCTCTAACAGTCCTTTTGCAACTCAGTCTCCCAACTCTGCTCATTGTAAGATCCTTCTGAAACCCAGTCTTTAAACTCTGCTCTCTGTAACAGGCCTTCTCCAACCCAGTCTCCAACCTATTCTCTCTGCAACGATTCTTCTCCACCCCAGTCTTCAACATCTGCTCTATGCAACAGTCTTTTTGCACCCCCGTCTCCAAACTGTGCTCTCTGTAAGGTCTATCTGAACGCCAGTCTCTAACCACTGCTCTCTGTAACAGTCTTTCTGCACCCCAGTCTCCTAACTCTGCACTCTGTAGCAGTACTTCTGCACCTCAGTCTCCAAACTCTGCTCTGGGTAACAGTCCTTCTGCAACCCAGTATCTAAAATAAGCTCTCTGCAACAGTCCTTCTGCACCCCAGTCTCCATCATCTGCTCTCTGCAACAGTCCTTCTGCACCCCATTTTTCAAACTCTGCTCTCTGCAACGATTTTTTTGGACCCCTGTCTCCAATGTCTGCTCTCTGCAACAGTCTTTCTGCACCACAGTCTCAAACCTCTCTCTCTCTAAGATACTTCTGCACTCCAGTTTCCAAACTCTGCTCTCTGTAACATTCTTTCTTAACCCCAGTCTCATACCACGATTCTCTGCAAAACTCCTTCTGCTCCCCAGTCTCCGAGATCTGCTCTCTGTAACAGTCTTTCTGTACCGCAGTCTCCAACCTCTGCTCTTTTTAACAGTCCTTCTACACCCCAGTCTCCAAACTCTGCTTTCTGTATCAGTCTGTCTGAACCTTAGTCTCTAACCTCTGTTCTCTGTATCTATCGTTCTGCACCTCAGTCTCCAACCTGTGCTCTATGTAAGAGTCCTTCCGCACACCAGTCTCCAACCTTTTTTCTTGGTAATAGTCCAGTACCGCAGTCTCTAACATCTTCTCTCTGTAACTGTCCTTCTGCACCAAAATTTTCAAACTCTGCTCTCTGTATAAGTCCTTCTTAAACTCAGTCTTAAAACTCTGCTCTTTGTAACAACCCTTCTGCACCTCAGTCTCCAAACACTGCTCTCTGTTACACTCCACCTTCACCTCAGTCTCCAACCTCTCCTTTTTGTAAGATCCTTCTGCAACCCAGTCTCCAAATACTGGTCTTTATAACAGTTTTTCTGCACCCCAATCTCCAACTTCTTCTCTATCTAAGTGTCCTTCTGCACCAGAGTCTCCAACCTCTGCTCTCTGCAACAGTCTTTCTGCACCCCAGTCTCCAACCTTTTTTCTCTGCAAAAGTCTTTCTGGACCCCAGTCTCAAAACTCTGCTTTCTGTAACAGTCCTTCTGCACCCCAGTCTCAAAACTCTGCTCTCTGTGACAATTCTTTTGCACCTCAGTCTCCAACCTCTGCTTAATGTACAGGACTTCTGCACCTCAGGTTCCAAACTTTGCTCTCTGCAACAGTCCTTCTGCACTCCAGTCTCCAACCTCTGCTCTCTGCAAAAGTCCTTCTGCACCCCAGTGTCCAAACTCTACTCTCTGCACTGTCCTTCTGCACCACAGTCTCCAAACTCTGCTATCTGTAAGATTCTTCTTCACTCCAGTTTCCAAACTCTGCTCTCTGTAACATTCCTTCTCCACTCCAGAATTTATCCTCTGCTTTCAGGAAAGTGTCCTGCAGCACCCCAGTCTCCAACGTCTGTCCTCTGCAACAGTCCTTCTACTTCCGAGTTCCAAAATTTGCTCTCTGTAACAGTACTTCTGTACCGCAGTCTCCAACCTCTGCTCTCCGTAATGTGCCTTCTGCACCCCAGTCTCCAAACTCTGCTTTCTATATCAGTCCTTCTGAACCCCAGTCTAAAACCTCTGCTCTCCGTATTTATCCTTCTACACCTCAGTCTCTAACCTGTGCTCTCTGTAATATTCCTTCTGCACCCCAGTCTCCAACCTCGGCTCTCGGTAACAGTTTTTCTATACCGCAATCTTCAAACTCTGGTCTCTGTAACTATCCTTCTGCACCCCAATTTCCAACCTAATCTTTCTGTAACAGTCCAACTCCACCTACGTCTCCAAATTCTGCTCTCCGTAAGATCCTTCTGCAACCCTGTATTTAACCTTGGCTCTCTGTAACTGTCCTTCTGCACCCGAGTCTCCAAACTCTGCTCTCTGTAATGGTCATTATGCACCCCAGTCTCAAACATCTGTTTTTTGCAACAGTCCTTTTTCACCTCAGTCTCCAACCTCCGCTCTCTGAAACAGTCCTTCTGCTCCCCAGTCTCCAACATATGCTCTCTGTAACAGTCCTTCTCCACCCCAGTCTCTAAACTCTGCTCTCTGTAAGGGTCCTTTTCCACAACAGTCTCCAAACTCTGCTTTCTATATCAGTCCTTCTGCCCCACAGTCTCCGACCTCTTCTCTCTGCAACACTCCTTCTGCATCACAGTCTCCAAACTCTTCCCTCTGCATTCATCATTCTACACCTCAGTCTCCAACATCTCCTCTCTCTAAGATCCTTCTGCAACCCAGTCTCCCAACTCTGCCCTCTCTTAGAGTCCTTCTGCACACCTTATCCCAACTCTCCTCTCTGTAACAGGCCTTTTGCACCCAGTCTCCAAAGTCTGTTCTCTATAAGAAGCCTTCTACACCTCAGTCTCCAACCTCTGCTCTCTGCAACAGTCGTTCTGCACACCAGTCTCCAACATCTGCTCTCTGCAACAGTCCTTCTGTACCGCAGTTTCTGACATCTGCTCTCCAGTCTTCAAACTCTGCTTTCTGTATCAGTCCTTCTGAACCCCAGTCTAAAACCTCTGCTCTCTGTATCTGTCCTTCTGCACCTCAGTCTCCAACCTGTGCTCTCTGTCACATTCCTTCTGCATCCGAGTCTCCAGCCTATGCTCTCTGTAACATTTTTTTTTATACAGCAGTCTCCAAACTCTGGTCTCTGTAACGGTCCTTCTGCACCCCAATTGCCAACCTCTGCTTTATGTAACAGTGTTTCTGCACCTCAGTCTCCAACCTCTGCTCTCTGAAACAGTCCTTCTGCACAACAGACTCCAAAATCTGCTATCTGCAACAGTCCTTCTGCACCCCAGTCTCCAAACTCTGCTCTCTGTACCAATCCTTCTGCACCTCAATCTCCAAACTCTGTACTCCTCATCGTTAGTTCTACACCTCAGTCTCCAACATCTACTCTCTGTAACAGTCTTTCTACACCTCATTCTTCAACCTCTGTAGGATCCTCCTCCAACCCACTCTCCAAACTCTGCTCTCTGTAAGGGTCCTTCTCCACCCCAGTCTCCAAACTCTTCTTTCTATATCAGTCCTTCTGCACCACAGTCTCCGACCTCTTCTCTCTGCAACACTCCTTTTGCACCACAGTCTCCAACCTGTGCTCTCTGCAAAATTTTTTCTGCACCCCAGTCTCCAACCTGTGCTCTCTTTAACAGTCCTTCTGCACCCCAGTCTCCAAACTCTGCTCTGTGTAACTATTTTTCTGCAACACAGTCTCCACCTCTGCTCTCTTCAACGATCCTTCTGTACCTCAGTCTCCAAACTCTGTGCTCTCTAACAGTCCTGCTGAACCTCAATCTCCAAACTCTGTGCTCGGTAAGATCCTTGTAAAACCACTCTCCAAACTCTGATTTCTGGATCATTCTGCACCCCAGTCTCTAACCTCTACCCTCTCCAATGATCCTTCTGCACCCCAGTCTCCATTCTCTGCTCTCTGTAACAGTCTTTCTGTACCGCAGTCTTCAAACTCTGCATTTTGTAACCGTCCTTCTGCACCCAAGTCTTCAACCTGTTCTCTCTGAAACAGTCCTCCTGCACTCCAGTCTCCAAACTCTGCTCTCTGTAAGATTCTTCTGCACCTCATTTTCCAAGCTCTGCTCTCTGTAACATTCCTTCTCCACCCCAGTCTCCCACCTCTGCTCTTTTTAACCGTCCTTCTGCACCTCAGTCTCAAACCTCTGTTCTCTGCGACAGTCCATCTGAACCCAAGTCTCCAACCTCTGTTATCTGCAACAGTCATTCTGCACCCCATTCTCCAACCTCTGCTCTCTGCAACAGTCATTCTGAACCACAGTGTCCACCATCTGCTCTCTGTCACAGTCCTTCTGTACACTAGTCTCCAATCTCCACTCTCTGAAACATACCTTTTGTACTGCAGTCTCCAACCTCTGCTCTCTGTAACGGTCCTTATGCACCCCAGTTTCCAAAGTCTCCTTTCTGTATCAGTCCTTCCTCAAACCAGTCTCATAACTCTACTCTCTGAAACAGTCCTTTTGCACATCTGTCTCCAAACTCTGCTCTCTGCAACGGTCTTTTTTGATTTTAGTCCCCAACCTCTGCTCTCTGCAACAGTCCTTTTACACCCCAGTCTCCAACATCTGCTCTCTGCAATAGTCCTTCTACACCTCTGTCTCTAAACTCTACTGTCTGTAACTGTCCTTCTGCAACCCAGTATTTAACGTCTGCACTCTCAACAGTCCTTCTGCACCTCAGTCTGAAAACTCTGCTCTCTGCAAGTATCCTTCTGCACCCCAGTCTTCAACCTATGCTCTCTGTAACAGTCCTACTGCACCTCAGTCTCCAAACTCTGCCCTATATAAGATCCTTCTGCAACCCAGTATCCAAACTCTGCTCTCTGTAACTGTCCACCTGCTCCACAGTCTTCAAACTCTGCTCTCTGTAACAGGCCTCCTGCACCCCAGTCTTCAAACTCAGCTCTCTGTAACAGGCCTTCAGCACCCCAGTCTCCAACAAACTATTCTCTCTGCAACTATCCTTCAACACTCCAGTCTCCAACATCTGAACTATGAAACAGTTCTTCTGCACCCCAGTCTCCAACCTCTGCTCTCTTGAAGATCCTTCTGCACCCAGTTTCCAACATCTGCTCTCTGAAACAGTCCTTCTGTACCCCAGTCTCCAAACTCTGCTCTCTGTAACAATGCTTCTGCTCATCAGTCTCCAACCTCTGCTCTCTGCAACGGTCTTTCTACACTTCAGTCTTCAACCTCTGTTGTCTGCAATAGTCCTTCTGCACCCAAGTGTGCAACCTCTGCTCTCTGTAAAAGTCTTTCTGTACCACAGTCTCCAAACTCTGCTCTCTATAAGGCTCCTTCTGCACCGCAGTCTCCAAACTCTGCTTTCTATATAAGTCCTTCTGCACCCTAGTCTAAAAACTCTGCTCTCGGGAAAAGTCCTTCTGAACTTCATCTCCAACCTCTTCTATCTGCAACAGTCCTTCTGGACTTCAGCTTCAACCTCTTCTCTCTACAACAGTCTTTTTGCACCCAAGTCTCCAATCTCTGCTTTCTATAAAAGTCCTTCTGCACCCCAGTCTCCAATCTCTGCTCTCTGTAAGATCCATCTGCACCCCAGTCTTTAACCTCTGCTCTCTGTAACAGTTCTTCAGCACCTGAGTCTCCAACCTCTTCTCTCTGTAACAATCCTTCTTCAAGTAAGTCTCCAACTGCTGCTCTCAGCAACGGTCCTTCTGCACCTAAGTCTCAAAACTCCGTTCACTGCAACAGTTTTTCCGCACCCCAGTCTCCAACCTCTGCATTCTAAAACAGTTTTTCTGCACCCCAGTCTCCAACATCTGCTCTCTGTAACAATCCTTCTGCACCTCAGTCTCCAACCTCTGCTCTCTGCAATGGTCCTTCTGCATCCCTGTCTCCAAACTCTGTTGTCTCCAACAGTCCTTCTTAACCTCAGTCTTCTGCACCCCAATCTCCATCTTCTACTCTCTGCAACATTCCTTCTGCACCCTAGTCTCCAACCTACTCATACAACAGTCCTTCTGCACCCCAGTCTCCAATATCAGATCTCTGCAACAGTCCTTCTCCACCCCAGTCTCCATTCTCTGCTCTCTGTAACAGTTCCTCTGTACTGCAATTTCCAAACTCTTCTCTCTGTAATTGTCTTCTGAACCCCAGTCTCCAACCACTGCTTCTCTATCAGTCCTTCTGCACTCAAGTCTCCAACCTCTGCTCTCTGTAACAGGCCATCTGCACCTCAGTCTCCAAATTCTGCTCTCTGAAAGGTCCTTAGGCACCCAAATCCCCAACTTCTGCTCACTGCAACAGTCCTTTTACACCCATGTCTCAATCCTCTGCACTCCGCAACAGTCCTTCTGCACCTCAGTCTCCAACATCTGCTCTCTTCAATGATCTATTTGAACCTCAGTATTCAACATCTATCTCTGTAGCAGTCCATCTGCACCTCAATCTCCATCCTATGCTCTCTTTATCAGGCCTTCTGCACCAAAGTCTCTGAACTCTGCTCTCTTTAACAGTCCTTCTGCACCCCAATCTTTAACCTCTGCTCTCTGGAGCAGTCCTTCTGCACCTCAGTCTCCAAACTCTGCTCTCTGTAAGATCCTTCTGCACCACAGTCTTCAAACTCTGCTCTCAGTATCAGTCCTGCACCTTAGTCTTTAAACATGCTCTCTGTAACAGTTTTTCTGCACTACAGTCTTCAACAACTGCTCTCTGAAACAGTCTTTCTGCACCCCAGTCTTTAACATCTCCTTTCTAGAACAGTCCTTCTATACCCCAGTATCCATAATCTACTCTCTGTAATGATTCTTCTTCACCCCAGTCTCCAACGTCTGCTCTCTGCAACAATCCTTCTGCACCCCAGTCTCCAAATTTTCCTCTCTGTAAGATCCTTGTACACCACAGTTTCAAACTCTGCTCTCTGTAACATTCCTTCTGCACTCCAGTCTCCAAATTTGCTTTCTGCAATGATCCCTCTGCACCCCACTCTCCAACCTTGTTCTCTACAACAGTGCCTCTGTACCGCAGTCCCCAACCTCTGTTCTCTGTAAGGGTCCTCCTACACCCCAGACTCCAACCTCTGCTTTTTGTGTCAGTCCTTCTGCTCCACAGTCTCCAAACTCTGCTTTCTGTAACAGTCCTTCTGCAACTCACTCTGCAACATCTGCTGTCTGCAACAGTCCTTCTGCACCCCAGTCTTCAACCTCTGCTCTCTGCAACAGTCCTTCCTCACCCCAGTCTTTAAAATCTGCTCTCTGCAACAGTACTTTTCCACCGAAGTCACCAACCTCTGCTCTCTGTAACAGTCCTTCTGCACCTAAGACTCCAACCTCTGCTCTCTGCAACAGTCCTTCTGCACCCCAATCTCAAACCTCTGCTCTCTGCAACAGTCCGTCTGCACCTCAGTGTCCAAACTCTGCTCTCTGTAAGATCATTCTGAAACTCAGTCTCCAACATATGCTTTCTGCAATTGTCCTTCAGCACCAGAGTCTACAAAATCTTTTCTCTACAACATTTATTTTGCACCCCAGTCTCCAAACTCTGCTCTCTGTAACAGTCCTTCTGTACCACAGTCTCAAACCTCTGTTCTCTATAAGGGTTCTTCTTCACCCCATCTCCAACCTCTGCTTTCTGTATCAGTCTTTCTGAAACCCAGTCTTCAAACTCTGCTTTCTGTATTCATCTTTCTGCACGCCAGGCTTAAACCTCTGCTCTCTGTAACAGTCCTTCTGCACCCCAGCCTCCAACCTCTACTCTCTGCAACAGTCCATCTGCACCCCAGTATACAAACACTGCACTCTGCAACAGTCTATTTGCACCCCAGTCTCCAAACTCTGCTCTCTGTTACAGTCCTTCTGCAAATCAGTGTCCAACCTCTGTTCTCTGTTAGAGGCCTTCTGCACCCCAGTATACAACCTCTCCTCTCTGTAACAGGCCTTCTGCATTCAAGTCTCTAAACTCTGCTCTCTTTAACAGTCCTTCTGCACCTCAGTCTCCAATCTGTGCTCTCAGTATCAGTCCTGCACCCCAGTCTCTAAACACTGCTCTCTGTAACAGTTTTTCTGCACATCAGTCTTCAACAACTGCTATCTGCAAGAGTCCTTCTGCACCCCAGTCTCCAACCTTTGCTCTCTAGAACAGTCCTTCTATACCCCAGTCTCCATAATCTACTCTATGCAACGATCTTTCTGCACCCCAGTCTCCAACGTCTGCTCTCTGCAAAATTTCTACTTCACTCCAGTCTCCAACTTTCCTCACTGTAAGATCCTTATGCACCCCAGTTTTCAAACGCTGCTCTCTGTAACATTTCTTCTGCACCCCAGTCTCCAAGCTGTTCTCTACAACAGTTCATCTATACCACAGTCTTCAACCTCTGTTCTCCGTAAGAGTCCTTCTGAACCCCGGTCTCTAACCTCTGCTCTCTGCAACAGTCCTTCTGCAAGCCAGTCGTCAACCTCTTCTCTCTGCAACAGTCCTGCCTCACCCCAGTCTCCAAAATATGCTCTCTGTAACAGTCATTTTCCACCGCAGTCTCCAACCTCTGCTCTCTGTAACAGTACTTCTGTACTGCAGTCTTCAACCTCTGCTCTCTGTAATGGTCCTTCTGCACCCCAGTCTCCAAAATCTCCTTTCTGTATCAGTTCTTCTGCACCCCGGTCTCGAACCTCTGCTCTCTGTAACAGTTCTTCTGCACCTCAGACACCAACCTTTTCTCTCTGCAACAGTACTTCTGCACCCCAATCTCCAACCTATGCTTTCTTCAATGGTCCTTCTGTAACCCAGTCTCCAACCTTTGTTCTCTACAACACTTATTCTGCACCCCAGTCTCCAAAGTCTGCTCTCTGTAACAGTCCTTCTGTACCACAGTCTCCAACCTCTGTTCTCTGTAAAGGTCCTTCTGAAGCCCAGTCTCCAAACTCTGCGTTCTGTATCAGTCCTTCTGCCCAACATTCTCCAAACTCTGCTCTCTGTAACAGTCTTTCTGTACTTCAGTCTGCATCCTCTGCTCTCTGCAATAGTCCATCTTCAAACCAGTCTGCAATCTCTGCTTTCTGCAAAAAGTCCTTCTCCACCTCAGTCTCCAACCTCTTCTCTCTGCAACAGTTCTTCTGCACCCAGGTCACCAATGTCTGCTTTCTGTATCAGTCCTTCTGCACCCAGGTCACCAACGTCTGCTTTCTGTTTCAGTCCTTCTGCACCCAAGTCTCCAACGTCTGCTCTCTGTAACAGTCCTTCTTCACCTCAGTCTCTAACCTCTACTCTCTGCAGTAGTTCTTCTCCACCCCAGTTTCCAACCTCTGCTCTCGGCAACAGTCCTTCTGGACGCCAGTCTCCAACTGCTACTCTTTGCAACAGTCCTTGTACACCCCAGTCTTTCACATCTGCTCTCTGTAACAGTCCTTCTGCACCTAAGTCTGAAAACTCTGCTCTCTGCAACCATCCTTCTGCACCTCAGTCTCCCACTTCTGCTCTCTACAACAGTCTTTCTGCACCCCAGTCTCCAACCTCTGTTCTAAGCAAAAGTATTTGTACACCCCAGGCTTCAAACTCTGCTCTCTGTAACAGTCCTTCTGTACTGCAGGCTCCAACCTCTGCTATCTGTAATGGTCCTTCTGCACCCGAGACTCCAAACAGTACTTTCGATATCAGTTATTCTGGAACCAAGTCTCCAACCTCTGCTCTCTGTAACAGTCCTTCTTCCACTCAGTCTCCAACCTCTGCTCTCTGCAACAGTCCTTCCTCACCCCAGTCTTTAAAATCTGCTCTTTGCAACAGTACTTTTCCACCCAAGTCACCAACCTCTGCTCTCTGTAACAGTCCTTCTGCACCTCAGACTCCAACCTCTGCTCTCTGCAACAGTCCTTCCTCACCCCAATCTCGAACCTCTGCTCTCTGCAACAGTCCGTCTGCACCTCAGTGTCCAAACTCTGCTCTCTGTAAGATCATTCTGAAACTCAGTCTCCAACATATGCTTTCTGCAATGGTCCTTCAGCACCAGAGTCTACAAAATCTTTTCTCTACAACATTTATTTTGCACCCCAGTCTCCAAACTCTGCTCTCTGTAACAGTCCTTCTGTACCACAGTCTCAAACCTCTGTTCTCTGTAAGGGTTCTTCTTCACCCCATCTCCAACCTCTGCTTTCTGTATCAGTCTTTCTGAAACCCAGTCTTCAAACTCTGCTTTCTGTATTCATCTTTCTGCACGCCAGGCATAAACCTCTGCTCTCTGTAACAGTCCTTCTGCACCCCAGCCTCCAACCTCTACTCTCTGCAACAGTCCTTCTGCACCCCAGTATACAAACACTGCACTCTGCAACAGTCTATTTGCACCCCAGTCTCCAAACTCTGCTCTCTGTTACAGTCCTTCTGCAAATCAGTGTCCAACCTCTGTTCTCTGTTAGAGGCCTTATGCACCTCAGTATACAACCTCTCCTCTCTGTAACAGGCCTTCTGCATTCAAGTCTCTAAACTCTGCTCTCTTTAACAGTCCTTCTGCACCCCAGTCTCCAATCTCTGCTCTCAGTATCAGTCCTGCACCCCAGTCTCTAAACACTGCTCTCTGTAACAGTTTTTCTGCACATCAGTCTTCAACAACTGCTATCTGCAAGAGTCCTTCTGCACCCCAGTCTCCAACCTCTGCTCTCTAGAACAGTCCTTCTATACCCCAGTCTCCATAATCTACTCTATGCAACGATCTTTCTGCACCCCAGTCTCCAACGTCTGCTCTCTGCAAAATTTCTACTTCACTCCAGTCTCCAACTTTCCTCACTGTAAGATCCTTATGCACCCCAGTTTTCAAACGCTGCTCTCTGTAACATTTCTTCTGCACCCCAGTCTCCAAGCTGTTCTCTACAACAGTTCATCTATACCGCAGTCTTCAACCTCTGTTCTCCGTAAGAGTCCTTCTGAACCCCGGTCTCTAACCTCTGCTCTCTGCAACAGTCCTTCTGCAAGCCAGTCGTCAACCTCTTCTCTCTGCAACAGTCCTGCCTCACCCCAGTCTCCAAAATATGCTCTCTGTAACAGTCATTTTCCACCGCAGTCTCCAACCTCTGCTCTCTGTAACAGTACTTCTGTACTGCAGTCTTCAACCTCTGCTCTCTGTAATGGTCCTTCTGCACCCCAGTCTCCAAAATCTCCTTTCTGTATCAGTTCTTCTGCACCCCGGTCTCGAACCTCTGCTCTCTGTAACAGTTCTTCTGCACCTCAGACACCAACCTTTTCTCTCTGCAACAGTACTTCTGCACCCCAATCTCCAACCTATGCTTTCTTCAATGGTCCTTCTGTAACCCAGTCTCCAACCTTTGTTCTCTACAACACTTATTCTGCACCCCAGTCTCCAAAGTCTGCTCTCTGTAACAGTCCTTCTGTACCACAGTCTCCAACCTCTGTTCTCTGTAAAGGTCCTTCTGAAGCCCAGTCTCCAAACTCTGCGTTCTGTATCAGTCCTTCTGCCCAACATTCTCCAAACTCTGCTCTCTGTAACAGTCTTTCTGTACCTCAGTCTGCATCCTCTGCTCTCTGCAATAGTCCATCTTCAAACCAGTCTGCAATCTCTGCTTTCTGCAACAGTCCTTCTCCACCTCAGTCTCCAACCTCTTCTCTCTGCAACAGTTCTTCTGCACCCAGGTCACCAACGTCTGCTTTCTGTATCAGTCCTTCTGCACCCAGGTCACCAACGTCTGCTTTCTGTATCAGTCCTTCTGCACCCAAGTCTCCAACGTCTGCTCTCTGTAACAGTCCTTCTTCACCTCAGTCTCTAACCTCTACTCTCTGCAGCAGTTCTTCTCCACCCCAGTTTCCAACCTCTGCTCTCGGCAACAGTCCTTCTGGACGCCAGTCTCCAACTGCTACTCTTTGCAACAGTCCTTGTACACCCCAGTCTTTCACATCTGCTCTCTGTAACAGTCCTTCTGCACCTCAGTCTGAAAACTCTGCTCTCTGCAACGATCCTTCTGCACCTCAGTCTCCCACTTCTGCTCTCTACAACAGTCTTTCTGCACCCCAGTCTCCAACCTCTGTTCTAAGCAAAAGTATTTGTACACCCCAGGCTTCAAACTCTGCTCTCTGTAACAGTCCTTCTGTACTGCAGGCTCCAACCTCTGCTATCTGTAATGGTCCTTCTGCACCCGAGACTCCAAACAGTACTTTCGATATCAGTTATTCTGGACCCAAGTCTCCAACCTCTGCTCTCTGTAACAGTCCTTCTTCCACTCAGTCTCCAACCTCTGCTCTCTGCAACAGTCCTTCCTCACCCCAGTCTCCAACCTCTGCTCTCTGCTACAGTCCTTCTTCACCCCAGTCTCCAAACAGTGCTTTCTGCAACTGTCCTGCTGCACCCCAGTATCCATCCTCTGCTCTCTGTAGCGATCCTTCTGCACCTCAGTCTTCAATCTCTGCTCTTTGCATCGATCCTTCTTCACCCCAGTCTCCAAGCTCTGCTCTCTGTAACTGTCCTTCTGCACATCAGTATCCAAACTCTGCTCTCTGTAAAAATTCATCTTCACGTATGTCTCCAAACTCTGTTCCCTGTAAGAGACCTTCTACACCCCAGTCTCCAACATCTGTTCTCTGTAACAGTTCTTCTGAACCCCAATCTCCAAACTCTGCACTCTGTAAAACTCCTTCTGCACCCCCGTCTCCATACTCTGCTCTCTGTAAGAATCCTTTTGCACCCCAGTCTCCAACCTCTCCTCTCTCTAAAAGTCCTACTCCACGTCAGTCTCGAAGTTCTGCAATCTGTAAAGGTACTTCTGCATTTCAGTCTCCAACCGCTACTCTCTGTAACAGTCCTTCTGCACCCCAGTCTCCAACATCCCTTCTCTGCAACAATCCTTCTTTTTCCCAGGTTCCAACCTCTGCTCTCTGCAACGGTTTTTCTGCACCCCAATTTCCAACCTCTCTTTATTGTAACAGTCTTTCTGCACCTCAGTTCTCCAAACTCTGCTCTCTGCAACAGTCCTTCTGCACCCCAGTTTCCAACCTCTGCTCCAGGTAACAGGTCTACTGCACCCCAATCTCCAAACTCTGCTCTCTTTAACACTCCTTTTCTCCCCAGTCTCCACACTCTCATCTCTGTAACAATCCTTCTGGACCTTAGTCTCCAACCTTTGCTCTCTACAACAGTCCTTTTGCTCCTAAGTATCCAACCTCTATGCTCTACAAAAGTTCTTCTGCACCTCCGTCTCCAAACTCTGTTCTCGGTAAGATCCTTCTGAAACCCATTCGTCAAACTCTGCTCTGTGTAACAGTCCTTCTAAACCCCAGTCTCAAAACTCTGCTCTCTATAACAGACCTTCTGCACCCCAGTCTTCAACCTCTTCTTTCTGTAACAGTCCTTCTGCACCCCAGTCCCCAACCTGTGCTCTCTGCAACGATTCTTCTTCACCCCACTCTCCAAACTCTGCTCTCTGTAACAGTCCTTCTGCACCCCAGGATCCAATATCTGCGTTCTACTACAGTCTTTCTGCACATCAGTCGGAAAACTCTGCACTCTGAAACAATCTTTCTGGACCCCAGTTTCCAACCTTTGCTCTCTGAAACAGTCTTTTTGAAACTCAGTCTCTAAAATGCTCTCTGTAAGATCCTTCTGCAACCCTGTCTCAAAACTGTGCTATCTGTAACAGTGCTTCTGCAGCCAAGTCTTCAAATTCTGCTCTCTGTAACTAGCCTTCTGCACCCCACTCTCTAACCTCTGCACTCTATAAAAGGCCTTATGCAACCCATTCTCCATCCACTTATATCTGCAATGATCCTTCTTCACCTCAGTCTCCAACCTCTGCTCTCTGCTAAGTTTCTTATGCACCTCAGTCTCCAAACTCTGTTCTCTGTATCAGTCCTTCTGCACCCAAGTCTCCAACCTCTGCTCTCTGTAACAGTTCATATGTACCACAGTCTCCAACATCTGCTCTCTGTAACGGGCCTTTTGCACCCCAGTCTCCAAGGTCTGCTTTCTGTATCAGTTCTTCTGCATCCCAGTTTCCAAACTCTGCTTCTGTAACAGATCTTCACACTTCAGTCTCCAACTTCTGCTCTCTGCAACGGTCCTTCTTCACCCCAGTCTCCAACTTCTGCTCTCTTCAACATATTTTTTGCACCCTAGTCTCCATCTGTGCTCTCTGTAACTGTCCTTCGGCACCCCAGTCTCCAAACTTTTTTTCCTGCATTACTCCTTCTGAACCCCAGTCTCCAAACTCAGCTCTTTCAAACAGTCCTTGTGTATCGCAGTCTCCAACTCTGCTTTGTGTAACGGTCCTTCTGCACCCCAGTCTCCACACTCTGCTTTCTGTATCAGTTCTTCTGCACCACAGTCTCAAAACTCTACTCTCTGTAATAGTCCTTCTGCACCTCAGTTACCAACCTCTGCTCTCTGCAAAAGTTCTTCTGCACCCCATTATCAAACCTCTGTTCTTTGCAGAAGTCTTTCTACACCCCAGTCTCAAACCTCTACTATCTGCAACGAACTTTCTGCACCCCAGTCTCCAACGTCTGCTCTATGCAACAATCATTCTGCACCACAGTCTCCATTCTCTGATCTCTGTAAGAATCTTTCTGCACCCCAGTCTCCAACCTATCCTCTCTTTAAAAGTCCTTCTGTACCGCAGTCTCCAAAATCTGCTCTCTGCAACAGTCCTTCTGCACCCCAGTCTCCAACCTCTGCTCTCTGCAACATTTCTTCTTAACCCCAGTCTCCAACCTGTGCTCTCTGTAACTGTCCTTCTGCACCCCAGTCTTAAACCTCTGCTCTCTGTAGTGATCCTTCTGCACCTCAGTCTCCAACCTCGGCTCTCTGCAACGATCCTTCTGCACCTCAGTCTCAAACCTCTGTTCTCTGCAATGATCCTTCTACAAACCAGTCTCCGATCTCTGCTCTCTGTAACAGTCCTTCTGAACATCAGTGTCAAAACTCTGCTCTCTGTAACAATCCTTCTGCATCTCAGTCTCCAACATCTGCTCTCTTTAACAGTTCTTCTGGACACCAATCTACAAACTCTGCTCTCTGTAACACTCCTTCTGCACACCAGTCTCCATCCTCTGCTCTCTGTAACACTCTTTCTGCACCCCAGTCTCCATCCTCTGCTCTCTGTAAGAATCCTTCTGAACCCCAGTCTCCAACTGCTCCTCTCTGTAACAGTCCTTTTTCACGTCAGTCTACAATATCTGCTCTCTTCAATGATCCTTAAGCACCTCAGTCTCAAACCGCTGCTCTCTGTAACAGGCCTTCTGAACCCCATTCTCCAACATATGCTCTCTGGATCAGTCTTTTTGCACACCACTATCCTACCTCTGCTCTCTGTAACAATCCTTCTGAACCTGAGTCTCCAACCTCTGCTCTCTGAAACGGTTTGTCTGCATGCCAGTCTCCAAATGCTGTTCTCTGCATCAGTCCTTCTGCACCCCAGTATCCAACCTCTGCTCTCTGTAACAGTCCTTCTTTAACTCAGTCTCAATACTCTGCTCTCTGTAACGGTCCTTCTGCACCCCAGTCTCCAACGTCAGCTTTCAGTATCAGTTCTTCTGCACCCCAGTCTCAAACCTCTGCTCTCAGAAACAGTCCTTCTATACCCCAGTCTCCAACTTCTGCCCTCTGCAACATGTCTTCTGCACCCCAGTCTCCATCTGTGCTCTCAGTAACTGTCCTTCTGCACCCCAGTCTCCAACCTCTGCTCTCTGTAACGATCATTCTGCACCACAGTCTGAGACCTCTGCTCTCTGCAATGATCATTCTGCCCCTCAGTCTCCAACCTCTGCTCTCTGCATAGTCCTTCTGCACCCCAGTCTCCAACCTCTGCTCTCTGTAAGAGTCCTTCTGCACTTCAGTCTCCAACCTCTGCTCTCTGTAAAAATCCTTCTGCACCTCAGTCTCCAACCTCTGCTATATGTAACAATCCTTCTGCACACCAGTCTCCAACCTCTGCTCATTGTAACAGGCCTAATGCACCCCAGTCTCCAACCTCTTCTCTTTGCAATGAACCATATGCACCTCAGTCTCCAACCACTTCTCCCTGCAACAGTCCTTCTGCACCCAAGTCTCCAAACTCTGCTCTCCATAACAGTCCTTCTGCACCCCAGTCTCCAATTGCTGCTTACTGTATCAGTCCATCTGCACCACAATTTCCAAACTCTGCTCTCTGTAATAGTCTTTCTGCATCTCAGTCGACAAACTCTGCTCTCTGTAACAGTCCTTCTGCACCCCATTCTTCAACATCTGCTCTCTGCAACAGTCCTTCTGCACCAAATCTCCAACCTCTGCCTCTGTAACCCAGTCTTGAAACTCTGATCTCTGCAACAGTCCTTCTGCACCCCAATCTCCAACCTGTGCTCTCTGCAATAGTCCCTCTACACCACAGTGTCCAGTCTCTGCTCTCTGCAACAGTCCCTCTGCAACCCAGTCTCTAACCTCTGCTCTCTGTAACAATCCTTCTGCACCTCAGTCTTCAACCTCTGCTCTCTGCAACAGTCCTTCTGCACCTCAGTTTCCAAAAACTACTCTCTGTAAATGTACTTGTGAACCCCTTCTCCAAACTCTGCTCTCCATAATAGGCCTTCTGCACGCCAGTCTCCAACCTCTGTTCTCTATAACAATCCTTCTGCACCCCAGTCTAAAAATTTTGCTCTCTACAACGATCCTTCTGCACCCACTGCCCAAACTCTGCTCTTTCCAACAGTCCTTCTGCACCCCAGTCTCCAACATGTGCTCTCTGCAAAAGTCCTTCTGCACCTCAGTCTGAAAACTCTGTTCTCTAAAACGATCATATTGCACCCCAGTCTCCAACCTCTGCTCTCTGTAACAGTCCTTCTGTACCTCAGTCTCAAAACTCTGCTCTCTGTAATGGTCATTCTGAACCCCAGACTCCAACGTCAGCTTTCTTTATCAGTTCTTCTGCACACCAGTCTCCAAACTCTGCTCTCAGTAACAGATGGTCTACAAACTCTGCTCTCTGTAAGATCCTTGTGCAACCTTGTCTAAAAACTCTTCTCTCTGTATGAGTTCTACTGCACCGCATTCTCCAACCTCTGCTCTCTGCCAAGATCCTTCCGCACCTCAGTCTCGAAACTCTACTCTCTGCAACAGTCTTTCTGCACCCCAGTCTCAAACCTCTGCTGTCTGCAACGATCTTTCTGTACGCCAGTTTCCAATTTCTGCTCTCTGCAAATGTCTTTCTGCACCCCAATTTCCAACCTCTGCTCTCTGAAACGATCTCTCTGCACCCAAGTCTAAAAATTCTGCTCTCTACAACAATCCATTTTCACCCCAGTTTACAACCTCTGTTCTCTGCAAAAGTACTCTGCACCCCAGTCTCCACAACTGCTCCCTGCAACAATCTTTCTGCACATCAGTCTGACAACTCTGCTCTCTGCAACAGTACTTCTACACTCCAGTATTTATTCTCTGCTCTCTCCAACAGTCCTTTTGCAACACAGACTCCAACATCTGCTCTCTGCAATGATTATTTTGCACCCCAGTCTCCAACCTCTGTTCTCTAAAACTGTTATTCTGCACCCCAGTATCCAACCTCTACTCTCTGTAACAGTTCTTCTGTACCGCAGTCTCCAACCTTTGTTCTTTGTAAGGGTACTTATGCACCCCAGTATCCAACCTCTGCTTTCTGTATCCGTCGTTTTCCACAACAGTCTTTAAACTCTGCCCACTGTAACAGTCCTTCCGCAACTCAGTCTGCAAACTCTGCTCTCTGCAACAGTACTTCTACACTCCAGTATTTATTCTCTGCTCTCTCCAACTGTCCTTTTGCAACACAGACTCCAACATCTGCTCTCTAAAACAGTTCTTCTCCACGCCAGTCTCCAACCTCTGCTCTCTGTAAAAGTCCTTCTGTACTGCAGTCTCCACAATCTTCTCTCTGTAAGATCCTTCTGCAACCCAGTCCGATAACTCTGCCCTCTGTAACAGACCTTCTGCACCCCTTCTCCAACCTCTGTTCTCTGTAACACTCCTCGTGTAGTGCAGTCTCCAAAATCTGCTCCTGTAATTGTCCTTCTGCACCCCAGTCTCCAACCTCTGCTTTCTGTATCAGTACTTCTGCACCCCAGTCTCCAATCTCTGCTCTCGGTAACAGTCCTTCTTCACCTCAGTCTCAAAACTCTTCTCTCTGCCACAGTCCTCCTGCACCAATGTCTCAAACCTCTACTTCCTGCAACACTCCTTTTGCACCTCAGTCTCTAAACTCTGCTCTCTGTAACAGTCCTTCTGTACCACAGTCTCAAAACTCTGCTCTCTGTAATGGTCCTTCTGAAACCCAGTCTCCAACGTCAGCTTTCTTTATCAGTTCTTCTGCACCCCAGTCTCCAACCTCTGCTCTCAGTAACAGTCCTTCTGCACCCCAGTCTCCAAATTCTGCTCTCTGCATCATTTCTTCTGCACCCCAGTCTCCATCTGTGCTCTCTGTAACTGTCCTTCTGTACCCCAGTCTCCACCCACTGATCTACGCAACAATCCTTCTGGACCTCAGTCTCCAAACTCTGCTCTCTGTAACAGTCCTTCTGTACCACAGTCTCAAAACTCTGCTCTCTGTAATAGTCTTTCTGAACCCCAGACTCCAACGTCAGCTTTCTCTATCAGTTCTTCTGCACCCCAGTCTCCAAACTCTGCTTTCTGTAACAGTCCTTCTGCAACTCAGTCTCCAAACTCTGCTCTCTGCCACAGTCCTTCTTCACCTCAGTCTGAAAACTATGATCTTTGCAACGATCCTTCTGCAACCCTGTCTCCAAACCCTGCTTTCTGTAACAGTCCTTCTGCACCCCAGTCTCCAAACTCTGCTCTCTGTAACAGGTCTTTTACACCCCATTCTCCAACCTCTGCTCTCTGTAAAAGTGCTTCTGCCACTCAGTCTACAAACTCTGCTCTCTGCAACAGTCCTTCTGCACCCAAGTCTCCAACATCTGCTCTCTGCAACAGTCCTTCTGCACCAAATCTCCAACCTCTGCCACTGTAACATTCCTACAGTAACCCAGTCTCCAAACTCTGCTTCTTGCAACAGTCCTTCTGCACCCCAATCTCCAACCTGTGCTCTCTGCAACAGTCCTTCTACACCCCAGTGTCCAGCCTCTGTTCTCTGCAACAGTCCCTCTGCAACCAAGTCTCCAAACTCTGCTCTCTGTAACAATCCATCTGCACCTCAGTCTTCATCCTCTGCTCTCTGCAATGGTCCTTCTGCACCTCAGTCTCCAAAAACTACTCTCTGTAAATGTACTTCTTAATCTCTTCTCCAAACTCTGCTCTTTGTAATAGGCCTTCTGCACTCCTGTCTCCAACCTCTGTTCTCCATAACAATTCTTCTTCACTCCAGTCTCAAAATTTTGCTCTCTACAACGATCCTTCTGCACCCCAGTCCCCAAACTCTGCTCTTTGCAACAGTCCTACTGCACCCCAGTCTTCAACATGTGCTCTCTCCAAAACTCCTTCTTCTCCTCAGTCTGAAAACTCTGTTCTCTACAACGATCCTTCTGCACCCCAGTCTCCAACCTCTGCTTGCTGTAACAGTCCTGCTGCAAATCGGTCTAAAACTCTGCTCTCTGTAAGATCCTTGTGCAACCTTGTCGGAAAACTCAGCTCTCTATAGGAGTTCTACTGCACCCCAATTCCAACCTCTGCTCTCTGCAACGATCCTTCTGCACCTCAGTCTCGAAACTCTACTCTGTGTAACAATACTTCTGCACCCCAGTCTCAAAACTCTGCTGTCTGCAACGATTTTTATGTACACCATTTTCAAACGTCTGTTCTCTGCAACAATCCTTCTGCACCCCAGTCTCCAACCTACGCTCTCTGCAACGATCCCTGTGCACCCCAGTATCCAATATCTGCTCTATGTAACAGTCCTTCTGCACCCCTCTCTCCAACCTCTGCTCTCTGCAACAGTCCTTCTGCACCTCAGTCTGAAAACGCTGTTCTCTGCAATGATCCTTTTGCACCCCAGTCTCTAAACTCTGCTCTCTGTAACACTCCTGTTGCACTTAAGTCTCGAAAGTCTGCTCTCTGTAAGATCCTTCTGCAACCCTGTCTCAAAACTCTGCTCTATGTAACAGTCCTTCTGCACCCCAGTCTCCAACCTCTGGTCTTTCCAAGAGTCCTTCTAAAACCTAGTCTCCAAACTCTGCTTTCTGCAACAGTCCTTCTGCACCCCAGTCTCCAACTTCTGTTCTCTTTAACAATCTTTCTTCACCTCAGTTACCAAACTCTGATGTCTGCAATGGTCCTTCTGCACCACAGTCTCCAACGTCTGCTCTCTGTAACAATCCCTCAGCACCCCAGTCTAAAAATTCTGCTCTCTACAACAATCCTTTTGCATCCCAGTTTCCAACCTCTGCTCTCTGCAAAAGTCATTCTGCACCCAATTCTCAAACATATGCTCCCTGCAACAGTCTTTCTGCACCTCTGTCTGACAACTCTGCTCTCAGTAACGATCATTTTGCACCCCAGTCTTCAAACTCTGCTTTATGTAACAGTCTTCTGGCACCTCAGTCTCCAACCTCTGCTTTCTGTAAGATCCTTCTGCACCCAAGTTTCCAAACTCTGCTCTCTGTAATATTCCTTCTGCTCCCAAGTCTCCAACCTCTGCTCTCTGAAACAGTCCTTCTGCGCCACAGTCTCCAACCTCTTCTCTCTGTAACAGTCTTTATGTCCCTCAGTCTCCAAACTTTTCTCTCTGTAATGGTTCTTGTGCACCCCAGTCTCCAAACTCTGATCTCTGTAACAATCCTTCTTTAACCCAGTCTCCAACCTCTGCTGTCTGCAACGATCCTTTTGCACCCCAGTCTCCAACCTCTGCTCTCTGCAAAAGTTTTTCTGTAACCCAGTCTCCAACATCTGCTCTCAGCAACAGTTCTTCTGAACCTATTTCTGAAAACTCTGCTCTCTGCAACGATCCTTGTGTATCCCAGTCTCCAAACTGTGCTTTTGTAACAGTCTTACTGCACCTCAGTCTCCAAAATCTACTCTCTGTAACAGTGCTTCTAAACCTCAGCATCCAACCTCTGATCTCTATAAGATTCTGCTGCACCCAAGTTTCCAAATCTGCTCTCTGTAACTTTTCTTATCCTCCCCAGACTACTATCTTTGCTCTCTGTAACAGTCCTTCTCTCCCCAGTCTCCAACCTCTGCTGTCTGTAACAGTCCTTCTGTACCTCAGTCCCCAACCTCTGCTGTCTGTAATGGTCGTTCTGCACCCCAGTCTTCAACCTCTCCTTTCTGTATCACTCCTTTTGCACCACAGTTTCCAACCTCTGCTCCCTGCAACATTACTTTTACACCTCAGTCTCCATCCTCTGCTCTCTGCGACAGTTCTTCTGCACCCCAGTCTCCAAACTCTGCTCTCTGCAACAGTTCTTCTGCACCCCAGTATCCAAGGTCTGCACTCTGAAACAGTCCTTCTCCACACCAGTCTCCAACCTCTGCTCTCTGTAACAGTCCTCCTGTAGTGCAGTCTCCAAAAACTGCATTTTCTAAGGGTTCTTCTGCTCCCCACTCTTCAACCTCTGCTTTCTGTATCAGTCCTTCTGCACCAAAGTCTCAAACCTCTGTATCTGCAAAATCCTTCTACACTGCAGTATCCAAACTCTGCTATCTGCAACACTCCTTCTGCACCCCAGGCTCCAACCTCTGCTCACTGTAACAATCCTTCTGCACCTCAGTCTCAAAACTCTGCTCTATAAAATGATGCTTCTGCATTCAGTCTCTAACCTCTACTCTCTGTAACAGTCCTTCTGCAGCTCAGTCTCCAACATCTGCTCTCTTTAAGATCCTTCTGAAACCAAGTCTGTAAACTCTGACCTATGTAACAGTCCTTCTGCACCCCTTCTCCAACATCTGTTCTCTGTAACATTCCTTTGGGACGCTGGTCTCAAACCTCTGCTCGCTACAACGATACTTCTGCACCCCAGTCTCCGTCCTCTGCTCTCTGTAAGAGTCCTGCTGTACCACAATCTCTAAGCTCTGCTCTCTGTAAGATCCTTCTGCAACCCTGTCTCCAAACTCTGCTGTCCGTAACAGTCCTTCTGCACCCCAGTCTCCAACCTCTGCTCTCTGTAACAGGCATTTTGCACACCATTCTCCAAACTTCTGCTCTCTGTTACAGTACTTCTGCATCTCAGTCTACAAACTCTGCTCTCTGCAGCAGTCCTTCTGCAACCCAGTCTCCAACATCTGCTCTCCGCAAAAGTCCATCTGCACCAAAGTCTCCAACCTCTGCCTCTGTAACAGTCCTACTGCAACAGAGTCTTCAACCTGTACTCTCTGCAACAGTCCTTCTTCACCCAAATCTCAAATCTGTGCTCTCCCCAACAGTCCTGCTACACCCCACGTCCAGCCTCTGCTCTCTCCAGCAGTCCCTCTGAGACCAAGTCTCCAACGTCTGCTCTCTGTAACAATCTTTCTGCACCTCAGTCTCCAACCTCTGCTCTCTGCAATGGTCCTTCTGCACCTCGGGCTCTACTCTCTGTAAAAGTACTTCTGCACCCCTTCTCCAAACTCTGCTCTCCGTAACAGGCCTTCTGCACCCCAGTCTCCGACCTCTGTTCTCTATGATGATACTTCTGCACCCCAGTCTTTAACCTCTGCTCTCTTTACCAGTTCTTCAGCACCCCAGTCTCCAAACTCTGCTGTCTGTT
The DNA here is from genome assembly GCF_052094955.1 of Ictidomys tridecemlineatus. Lineage (NCBI taxonomy): Eukaryota > Metazoa > Chordata > Mammalia > Rodentia > Sciuridae > Ictidomys > Ictidomys tridecemlineatus. The sequence goes on from NW_027521493.1 coordinate 53,505, forward strand.
ACAGTCTTTCTGCAACGATCTTTCTGCACCCCATTCTCCAACTTCTGCTCTCTGCAACAGTCCTATTGCACCCCAGTCTCAAACCTCTGCTCTCTGCAACATTACATTTGTACCACAGTCTCCAACCTCTATTCTCTGTAACGGTCCTTCTGCAACCCAGTCTCCAAACTCTGCTTTCTGTATCAGTCCTTCTGCACCTCAGGCTTCAACTTCTGCTCTTTGTAACAGTCTTTCCCCACACTCTCCAAAATTCTGCAACAGTCCGTCTGCACCCCAGTCTGGAAAAACTGCACTCTGCACAGTCCTTCTGCACCCAGTCTCCAAACTCTGCTCACTTCAACAGTCCTTATGCACCTCAGTCTCCAAACACTGCTCTCTGTAACAGTTTTTCTGCACCTCAGTCTTCAACAACTGCTCTCTGCAACAGGCCGTCTGCTCCCCAGTCTCCAAACTCTACACGCAGTATCAGTCCTTTTGCACCCCAGTCTCCAAACACTGGTCCCTGTAACAGTTTTTTTGCACCTCAGTCTTAAACAACTGCTCTCTGTAACAGTCCTTCTGAACCCCAGTCTCCATGATCTGCTCTCTGCAACAGTCTTTCTCCACCCCAGTCTCCATCATCTGCTCTCTGTAACATTCTTTCGGTACTGCAGTTTCAAAACTCTTCTCTCTGTTACGGTTCTGCTGCACCCCACTCTCCAACCTCTGCTTTCTCTATCAGTCCTTATGCACTCAGGTCTCCAACCTCTGCTCTCTGTAATAGTCCTTCTGCCCCTCAGTCTCCAACTTTTACTCTCTGAAACAGTCCTTTGGCACCCGAGTCTCCAACCTCTGCTCTCTGTTACAGTCCTTCTGTACTACAGTCTCCAACGTCTTCTCTCTGTAATGGTCCTTCTGAACCCCAGTCTCCAAACTCTGCTTTCTGTATCAGTCCTTCTGCAACCTGGTCTCTAAACTGTGCTTTTTGTAACAGTCCTTCTGAAACTCAGACTACAATTTCTGCTCTCTGCAACAGTTCTTCTGCGCCCTAATCTCCAAACTCTGCTCTCTGCAACAGCCCTTCTGCACCTCAGTGTCCAAACTCTACTCTCTGTAAGATCCTTCTGAAACCCAGTCTCCAATCTCTCCTTTCTCCAATATTCCTTCTGCACACCAGCCTCTAACTTCTGTTCTCTACAACAGTTATTCTGCACCCCAGTCTCCAACCTCTGCTCTCTGTAACAGTCCTTCTGTACCGCAGTCTCCAACCTCTGTTCTTTGTAAGGGTCCTTCTGCACCCCAGTCTCCAATCACTGCTTTCTGTATCAGTCCTTTTGCACCACATTCTCCAAACTCTGCTCTCTGTATCAGTCCTTCTGCAACCTCTGCTCTTTGCAATAGTCTTTCTGTATCCCAGTCTCTAACCTCTGCTCTCTGGAACAGTCCTTCTGCACCACAGTCACCAACCTCTTCTTTCTGTATCAGTCCTTCTGCACCCCAGTCACCAACCTCTGCTCTCTGTAACAGGTCTTCTGCACCTCAGTCTCCAACCTCTACTTTCGTCAGCAGCCCTTCTCCACTCTTGTCTCCAACCTCTTCTCTCAGTAACAGTCCTTCTGCACCACAGTCTGAAAATTCTTCTCTCTGGAACGATCCTTCTGCATCTCAGTCTCAAAACTCTCTCTGTGTAAAAGTCCTTATGTACCTCAGTCTCCAACATTTTGTCTCAGTAAGATCCTTTTGCAACCCACTCTTTAAACTCTGCTCTCTGTAACTATCTTTCTGCATCCCAGTCTCCAAGCACTGCTCTATGTAAAAGTCCTTCAGCACCCAAGTCTCCAACATCTGCTCTCTGCAGCAGTCCTTCTACACCCCAGTCTACAACTTCTGCTCTCTGCAACAGTCCTTCTACCCTCAGTCTCGATACTCTGCTCGCCACAACGATCATTCTGCACCCCAGTCTCCAACCTCTGTTATCTTCAACAGTTCTTCTGCACCACAGTCTCCAACCATTGCTCTCTGTAAGGGTCCTTATGCACCCCAGTATCCAACCTCTGCTTTCTGTATCAGTCGTTTTCCACCACAGTCTCGAAAATCTGCCCGCTGTAACAGTCCTTCTGCACTCAGTCTGCAATCTCTGCTCTCTTCAACAGTCCTTCTGCACCTCAGTCTCCAACCTCTGCTCTCTGTAAGGGTCCTTAGGCACCCGAGTCTTCAACTTCTGCTTTCTGTATAAGTCCTTCTGACCCCAGTCTCCAAACTCTGCTCTCTGTAACAATCCTTCTGCATCTCAGTCTCCAACCTCTTCTCTCTGTAACAGTGCTTCTGCACCTCAGTCTCCAACTTTTGCTCTCCTTAATATCTTTCTGCAACCCAGTATTCAAACCCTGCTCTCTTTACCAATCTTTCTGCACCCCAGTCTTCAAACTCTGCTGTCTGTAAGAGGCATTCTGCACCCCAGTCTCCGAACTCTGCTTTTGTTATCAGTCCTTCTGCAGCCCAGTCTTCAACCTCTGGTCTCTGCAACGATCCTTCTGCACCCCAGCCTTCAACCTCTGTTCTCTACAACACTTCTTCTGCACCCCAGTCTCCAAACTCTGCTGTCTGTAACAGTCCTTCTTCACCACAGTCTGCAACCTCTGCACTCTGCAATTGTCCTACTTCACCCAGTCTCCAACCTCTGCTCTCTGCAACAGTCCTTCTGCACCCCAGTCTCCAACATCTGCTCTCTACAACAGTCCTTCTCCACCCCAGTTTCGAACCTATGCTCTCTGTAACAGTACTTTTGTACTGCAGTTTCCAAACTCTTCTCTCTGTAACGGTCCTTCTGCACCCCACTCTCCAACCTCTGCTTTCTCTATCAGTCCTTCTACACTCAATCTCCAACCTGTACTCTGTAACTGTCCTTCTGCATTTTCGTCTCCAACGTCTGCTAGCTGCAACAGTCTTTCGGAACCCCAAACTTAAACCTCTGCTCTCTGCAACAGTTCTACACCCAATTCTCCAACATCTGCACTCTGCAACAGTCCTTCTGCACCTGAGTCTCTAACCTCTTCTGTTTGCAAAGGTCTTTCTGCACCTCAGTCTTCAACATATACTCTCTGTAACAGTCCTTCTGCACGCCATTCTCCAAACTCTGCTCTCTGCATCAGTACTATTGCACCCCAGTCTCCAACCTCTGCTCTCTGTAAGATCCTTCTGCACACCTGTCTCAAAACTCTGCTCTCTTTAACAGTTCTTCTGTACAGCAGTCTCTAACCTCTATTCTTTGTCACAGTCTTTCTGCACCCCAGTCTCAAAACACTGCACTCTGCACAGTCCTTCTGCACGCAGTCTCCAACCTCTCCTCTCTGCGACAGTCCTTCTGCACCTTAGTCTCTAAACAATGATCTCTGTGAAACTTTTTCTACACCTCAGTCTTCAACAACTGCTCTCTTCAACAGTCCTTCTTCACCCCAGTCTCCAAACTCTGCTCTCTAGAACACTCCTTCTATAAACCAGTCTCCATAATCTACTCTCTGCAACGATCCTTCTGCAACCCAGTCTCCAAAGTCTGCTCTCTGCAACAATCCTTCTGCACCCCAGTCTCAAAAATTTCCTCTCTGTAAGATTGTTCTGCTCCCCAGTAACCAAACTAAGCTCTCAGTATTAGTCCTTCTGCACCCCAGTCTCCAAACACTGATCTCTGTAACAGTTTTTTTGCACCTCAGTCTCCATACTCTACCCTCTGCAACGAATCTTCTGCACCCCAGCCTCCAACGTCTGCTCTCTGCAACAATCTTTCTGCACCCAAGTATCCAAACATTTCTCTCTTTTAGATTCTTCTACACCCCAGTTCCACACTCTGCTCTCTGTAACATTCCTTCTGCACCGCAGTCTCCAATGTCTGCCCTCTGCAATGATCCCTATGCACCCCAGTCTCCAACCTTGTGCTCTAAAACAGTTCTTCTGTAGCGCAGTCTCTAACCTCTACTCACTGTAATGGTCCTTTTGCACCCCAGTCTCCAAAATCTGCTTTCTGTATCAGTCCTTCTGCACCACAGTCTCCAACCTCTGTTCTCTGCAACAGTCCTTCTGCACCACAGTTTTCAACGTCTGCTCTGTGTAACAGTCCTTCTGTACTGCAGTTTCCAAACTCTGCTCTCTGTAACATTCTTTCTCCAACACAGTCTCCAACCTCTGCTTCCTGCAACAGTGTTTCTGCATCCCAGTCTCCAAACTCTGCTCCCTGTAGCAGCCCTTCTGCACCTCAGTCTCCAAACTTTGCTCTCTGCAACAGTCTTTCTACACCCCAGTTCCCAACCTCTGCTCTCTGTAAGATCCTTCTGCAACCCCGTCTTCGAACTCTGCTCTCTGTAACAGTCCTTCTGTACCGCAGTCTCCAAACTCTGCTCCCTGTAACGGTTTTTCTTCACCCCAGTCTCCAAACACTGCTTTCTGTATCAGTCCTTCTGCACAACAGTCTCCAACGTCTGCTCTCTGCTACAGTCCTACTGAACCCCAGTCTTCATCATCTAATCTCTGCAAGAGTCCTTCTGCACCCCAGTCTTTAACCTCTGCTCTCTGGAACAGTTCTTCTGTACTGCAGACTCCAACCTCTTCTCTCTGTAATGGTCCTCCTGTACCCCAATCTCCAAACTCTGCTTTCGGTATCATTCCTTCTGCACCCCTATCTCAATCCTCTGCTCTCTGTAACAGTCCTTCTACACCTCAGTCTCCAACTTCTTCTTTAAGCAATAGTCCTTCTGCACCCAAATCTCCACTTCTGCTCTATGCAACAGTCCTTCTGCACCTCAATATCCAAACTCTTCTCTGTAACAATCGTTCTGCACCCCAGTCTCCAAATTCTGCTCTCTGCAAAGGTCCTTCTTCACCCCACTCTCCAACTTCTGCTCGCTGTAATATGCTTCTTTACCCCAGTGTTCAAACTCTACTCTCAGTAACAGTTTTTCCACTCCCCAGTCTCCAATCTCTGCTCTTTGTGAAAGTCTTTATGCACCCCAGTCTCCAATCTCAGCTTTCTGCAACAATCCTTCTGCACCCCAGTCTCCAACCTCTGTTCTCTGTAAGATCCTTCTTCACCCCGGCCTCCCAACGTTGCTATCTATAACAGTCCTTCTGCACCTCAGTCTCCAACTTCTGCTCTATGCAACATTCTTTCTGCACCCCAGTCTCCAACCTCTGTTCTCAGCAAAAGTCTTTCTACACCCCAGGCTTCAAACTCTACTCTCTGTAACAGTCCTTCTGTACCGCAGTCTCCAAACCTCTGCTGTCTGTAATGGTCCTTCTGCACCCGAGACTCCAAACTCTACTTTCAATATCAGTTATTCTGCACCTCAGTCTCCAACCTCTGCTCTCTGTAAAAGTCCTTCTGCACCTCAGTCTCCAACTCTGCTCTCTGCAACAGTCCTTCTGCACCCCAGTCTACAAGCTCTTCTCTCTCAAAAAGTCCTTCTACACACCAGTATCCAAACTCTGCTCTCTGCAACAATCCTACTGCACCCAGTCTCCAACCTCTCCTCTCTGTAACGATCTTTCTGCACCACAGTCTGAAACCTCTGCTCACTGCAACGATCTTTCCGATTCTCATAATTTAACCTCTGCTCTCCACAATGATCCTTCTGCACCCTAGTCTCCAACCTCTGCTGTCTGTAAGAGTCCTTCTACACTTCAGTCTCCAATCTCTGCTCTCTGTAACAATCCTTCTGCACCCAAGTCTCTATTCTCTGCTATCTGTAACAATCCAACAGCACACCAGTCTCCAACCTCTGTTCTCTGTAACAGGTCTTCTGCACCACCAGTTTCCAAACTCTGCTCTCTGTAAGAGGCCTAATGCACCCCCAGTCTCCAACCTCTTCTCTCTGCAATGATCACTCTCCACCTCAGTCTCCAACGACTGCTCTCTGCAACAGTCCTTCTGCACCCAGTCTCCAACCTCTGCTCTCTGTAAGTTCCTTCTTAAAACCGGTCTCCAAACTTTGCTCTCTATAACAGTCCTTCTGCACCTCAGTCTCCAACTTCTGCTCTATGCAACATTCCTTCTGCACCCCATTCTCCACCCTCTGTTCTCAGCAAAAGTCTTTCTACACCTTAGGCTCCAAACTCTACTCTCTGTAACAGTCCTTCTGTACCGCAGTCTCCAACCTCTGCTGTCTGTAACGGTCCTTCTGCACCCGAGACTCCAAACTCTACTTTCCATATCAGTTATTCTGCACCCCAGTCTCCAACCTCTGCTCTCTGTAATAGTCCTTCTGCACCTCAGTCTCCAACCTTTGCTCTCTGCAACAGTCCTTCTGCACCCCAGTCTACAAGCTCTTCTCTCTGCAAAAGTCCTTCTACACACCGGTATCCAAACTCTCCTCTCTGCAACGATCCTACTGCACCCCAGTCTCCAACCTCTGCTCTCGGCTACTGTCCTTCTTCACCCCAATCTCAAACATCTGCTCTCTGCAACATTTCTTAGGCACCCCAGTCTCAAACCAGTACTCTCTGCAACTGTCCTGTTGCACCCCAGTCTCCAACCTCTGTTCTCTGTAGCGATCCTTATGCATCTAAGTCTCCAAACTCTTCTCTCTTAAACAGTCCTTCTGCACCCCAGTCTCCAACCTGTGCTCACTGTAACTATCCTACTGCACCCCGGTCTCCAAACTCTGCTCTCTGTAGCGATCCTTCTGCACATCATTCTCCAAACTCTGCTCTCTGCAACGATCCTTCTGCACCCCAGTCTCCAACGTCTGTTCTCTGCAAAAGTCTTTCTGACCCCAGTCTCCAGCCTCTGCTCTCTGTAACATCCTTCTGCACCCCAGTTTTCAAACTCTGCTCTAGGTGACATTCCTTCTGCACCCCACTCTCCACCCTCTGCTCTTTGTAACAGTACTTCTGTACCGCAGTCTCCATTCTCTGCTCACTGCAACATTTCTTCTGCACCCCAGTCTCCAAATTGTGCGCTCTGTAACTTTCTTTCTGACCCTAGTTTTTAACCTCTGCTCTCTGTAACGATCCTTCTGCACCTCAGTTTCCAACCTCTGCTCTCTGCAACGATCCTTCTGCACCACAGTTTCCAAGCTCTGCACTCTTTAAGAGTCCTTCTACACCTAGTCTCCAAACTCTTCTCTCTGTACCAATCCTGCTGCACCCCAGTCTCCAACTTCTGCTAACTGTAACAGTCCTTCTGCACCTCAGTCTCCAACCTCTGCTCTCTGTAACAGTTCTTCTGCAAGCAAATCTCGAATCTCTGCTCTCTTTAACAGTCTTTCTGCACCCCAGTCTCCAACCACTTTTCTCTGCAAAGATCCTTCTGAACCTCAGTCTCCAACCTATGCTCTCTGCAACAGTTCTTCTGCACCCCAGTCTTCAGAATCTGCTCTCTGTAAGATCCTTTTGCATGCCTTTCTCCAACCCTTCCTCTCTTTAACAGTCCTTCTTCACCGCAGAATCCAACCTCTGCTCTCTCTAAAGGTTTTTCTGCACCTCAGTCTCCAATCTTTGCTCTCTGTAATGGTCCTTCTGTACTGCAGTCTCCAACCTCATCTCTCTGTATCAATCCTTCTGCACCTCAGTCTCCAATGTCTGCTCTCTGTAACAGTCCTTCTGCACCCTAGTCTCCAACATCTGCTCTCTAAAACGGACTTTCCGCACAAAAGTCTCCAAACCCTGCTCTTTCTAACAGTCCTTCTGTACCGCAGTCTCCAACCGCTTCTCTCTATAACGGTCCTTCTGCACCGCAATTGCCAACCTCTGCTTTCTGTAACAGTCTTTCTACACCTCAGATTTTAACCGCTGCTCTCTGTAACAGTCCTTCTAAGCCTCAGTCTGAAACCTCTGCTCTCTGCAATGATCCTTCTGCATTCCAGTCTCCAACAACTGCTCTCTGCAACAGTCCTTCTGCACCCCAATCTCCAACCTCTGCTCTCTGCTACAGTACTTAGCACCCCAGTCTGCAACCTCTGCTCTATGCAACATTTCTTCTGAACCCAAGTCTCCAACCTGTGCTCTCTGTAACTGTCCTGCTGCACCCAGGTCTCCAAACTCTGCTCTCTGTAGCGATCCTTCTGCACCTCATTCTCCAACCTCTGCTCTCTGCAACGATCCTTCTGCACCCCAGTTTCCATCCTATGCTCTCTGTAAGAATCCTTTTGCACCCCAGTCTCCAACCTCTCCTCTCTGTAAACGTCCTTCTGTACTTAAGTCTCCAAGTTCTGCAATCTGTAACAGTCCTTCTGCACCCCAGTCTCAAACCTCTGCACTAAGAAATGACCTTTCTGTACCTCGGTCTCCAACCTCTGCTCTCTTTATTAGTCCTTCTGCACCCAGTCTCCAACATCTGCTCTCTGCAACGATCCGTCTTCTCCCCAGACTCCAACTTCTGCTCTCTGCAATGGTCCTCCTACATCCCAGTTTCCAAAATCTGCTCTCTGTAACAGTCCTTCTGCACCTCAGTCTCCAAACTCTGCTCTCTGAAACAGTCCTGCTGGACCCCTGTCTCCAACCTCTGCTCTCAGTAACAGTTCTTTTGAACCCCAATCTCCAAACTCTGCTCTCTGTAACACTCCTTTTGCACCCTTGTCTCCACCCTCTACTCTCTGTAAAAGTCTTTCTGCACCTCAGTCTCCAACCTTTGCTCTTTGTAAGATCCTTCTGCAACCCATTCTCCAAACGCTGCTCTCTGTAACAGTCTTCTGCAACCCAGGCTCCAAACTCTGCTCTCTGTAACAGGCCTTCTGCACCCCAGTCTTCAAACTCTGCTCACTGTAACTGTCCTTCTGCACCCCAGTCTCCAAACTGTGCTCTCTGCAACGATCCTTCTGCACCCCATTCTCGAACCTCTCCTCTCTGTAACAATCGTTTTGCACCCCAGTCTCCAACCTCTGCTCTCTGCAACGAATCTTTTGCAACCCAGTCTCCAACCTCAGCTCTCTTAAAAAGTCTTTCTGCACCCCAGTCTCCAATATCTGCTCTCTGAAACAGTCTTTTTTCACCTCAGTCTGAAAACTCTGCTCTGTTCAATGATCATTCTGCACCCAAGTCTAGAAACTCTGCTTTCTGAAACAGTCCTTCTTCATCTCACGTCTCAACAGTCCTTCTGTACTTCATCTCACCTCTCAACAGTCCTTCTGTACTGCAGTCTCCAAACTCTGATTTCTGCAACGGTCCTTCTTCACCCCATTCTCCAACCTCTGTTGTCTGGAAGAGTCCTTCAGCACCTCCGTCTCCAAAATCGGATCCCTGCAACAATCCTTCTGCACCTTAGTCTCCAAATTCTGCTCTCTACAACAGTTCTTCTGCACCCCAGTATCCAACATCTACTCTCTAAAACAGTCCTTCTCCACCCCAGTCTCAAACCTCTGCTCTCTGTAACATTCATGCTGTACTGCTATCTCCAACCTCTGCTCTCTGTAAGGATTCTTTTGCACCCCAGTCTTTAACTTCTACTTTCTGTATCAGTCCTTCTGCACCCCAGTCTCCAACCTCTGCTCTCAGTAACAATCCTTCTGAACCTCAGTCTCCAAACTCTACTCTCTGTAAAAGTCCTTCTTCATCTAAGTCTCCAAACTCTGCTCTCTGCAACAGTCCTTTAGAACCGCTGTCTCAAATTCTTGTCCCTGCAACAGTCTTTCTACACCCCAGTCTCCAACCTCTGGTATCTGCAACAGTCCTTCTGCATCTTAGTCTCCAACCTCTGCTCTCTGCAACGAACCTACTTCACCCCAGTCTTCAACATCTGCTCTCTGCAACAGTCCTTCTGCACCTCAGTCTGAAAACTCTGCTCTCTGCAACGATCCTTCTTCACCTCAGTTACCAAACTCTGATCTCTGAAATGGTCCTTCTTAACCCCAGTATCCAACCTCTGCCCTGTAACAATGCTTCTGCACCCTAGTCTCCAACATCTACTCTCTGAAAAAGTCTCTCTTTACCCCAGTCTCAAACATCTGCTCTCTGCAACAGTCATTCTTCACCTAAGTCTAAAAACTCTGCTCTCTGAAACAGTCATTATCCACCCCAGTCTCCAACCTCTGCACTCTGTAACAGTCCTTCTGTAGTGTAGTCTCCAAAATCTGCTCTCTGTAACGGTCCTTCTGCACCCCAGTCTCTAACCTCTGCTTTCTGTATCACTCCATGTGCACCCCAGTCTCCAACCTCTGCTCTCTGTAACAGTCCTTCTGCACCTCAGTCTCCAAACTCTGCTGTCTGCAACAGTCCTTCTGCAACAAAGTCTCAAACCTCAGCTTCGTGCAAAAGTCCTTCTGCACCCCTTCTCCAACTCTGTTCTCTGTAACAGTCCTTCTGCACACCAGTCTCAATACTCTGCTCTCCCCAACGATCCATCTGCACCACAGTCTCCTTCCTGAGCTCTTCAACAGTCCTTCTCCACCCCACTCTCCAACCTCTGCTCTCTGTAACAGTCCTCCTGTAGTGCACTCTCAAAAATCTGATTTATGTAACGGTCCTTCTGCACCCCAGTCTCCAATATCTGTTCTCTGTAACAGTCCTTCTGCACCCCAGTCTCCAATATCTGTTCTCTGTAACAGTCCTTCTGCACCTCAGTCTCCAAACTCTGCTCTATTCAACAGTCCTTCTGCCCCTCCGTCTGAAATCTCTGTTCTCGGCAAGGATCCTTCTGCACCCCATTCTCAAAACTCTTCTCTCTGTAACAGTACTTCTGCACCCCAATCTCCAACCTCTGCTCTCTGTAATAGGTCTTTTGCACCCATGCTGCAACCTCTGCTCTCTGTAACAGTGCTTCTGCACCTCAGTCTACAAACTCTATTCTCTGCCACAATCCTTCTACACCCCAGTCTCCAAACTCTGCTTACTGTATCAGTCCATCTGCACCACAATTTCCAACACCTGCTCTGTGTAAGGATCTTTCTTCACCTCAGTCTACAAACTCTGCTCTCTGCAATAGTCCTTCTGCACCCAAATCTCCAAAATCTTCTCTCTGCAACAGACCTTCTCCACCAAATCTTAAACCTCTGCCTCTGTAACAGTCCACCTGTAAAGCAGTCTCCAACCTCTGCTCTATTCAACAGTCCTTCTGCACCCCAATGTGAACCTGTGCTCTCTGCTACAGTATTTATACTCCCCAGTTTCCAGGCTCTGCTCTCTACAACAGTCCCTCTGCAACCCAGTCTCAAACCTCTGCTCTCCTTTACAATCCTTCTTCACCCCAGTCTTCGACCTCTGTTCTTTATAACAATCCTTCTGCACCCCAGTCTCAAAATTTTGCTCTCTACAACGAACCTTCTGCACCACAGTCTCTAAACTCTGTTCTCTATAACAGGCCTTTTGCACCCAAATCTCCCACCTCTACTCTCTGTAACAGTCCTTTTGCACCTCAGTATCCAACCACTGCTCTCTGCAACAGTTCTTTTGCACCTCAGTCTCCAAACTCACCTCTCTGGATCGAACCTTCTGCACCTCAGTCTCGAAACTGTACTCTCTGTAACAGTCCTTCTGCACCCCGGTCTCAAACCACTGCTGTCTGCAACAGTCCTTCTGCACAGCAGTCTCCAACCTCTGCTCTCTGTAACAATCCTTCTGCACCCCAGTCTCAAAACTCTGCTCTCTGCAATGATCCTTTTGCATCTCAGTCTCCAAACTCTGCTCTCTGTAACAGTCCTTCTGCACAGCAGTCTCCAACCTCTGCTCTCTGTAACAATCCTTCTGCACCCCAGTCTCAAAACTCTGCTCTCTGCAATGATCCTTTTGCATCCCAGTCTCCAACCTCTGCTCTCTGTAACAGTCCTTCTGTACCTCAGTCTCCAAACTCTGGTCTCTGCAAAACTCCTTCTGCACCCTAGTCTCTAATATCTGCTGCCTGCAAAAGTCCTTCTACACCCCAGTCTCCAAACTCTGCTATCTGCAACAGTCCTTCTGCACCCCAGTATCCACCCTCTGCTCTCTGTAACAATCTTTCTGTACCTCAGTCTCCAACCTCTACTCTCTGTAACAGTCCTTCTGCACCTCAGTCTGAAAACTCTGCTCTCTGCAAGGAGACTTCTTCACCTCAGTTTCCAAACACTGATCTCTGCAATGGTCCTTCTGAACCCCAGTATCCAACCTCTGCTCTCTGTAAAAATCTTCTGCACCCCAGTCTCCAACATCTGCCCTCTGAAATAGTCCGTCTGCACCCAAATCTTCAACATATGCTCTCTCCAACAGCCGTTCTGCACCTCAGTCTAAAAATTCTGCTCTCTGCAACGATCCTTGTGCACCCCAGTCTCCAAACTCTGAACTCTGAAACAGTCCTTCTCCACCCCAGTCTCCAAACTCTACTCTCTGTAACAGTCCTCCTGTAGTTTAGTCTCCAAAATCTTCTCTCTGTAATGGTCTTTCTGCACCCCAGTTTCTAACCTTTGCTTTCTGTATCAGTCCATCAGCACCCCAGTCTCCAACCTCTGCTCTCTGTAACAGTCCTTCTGCACCTCAGTCTCCAAACTCTGCTGTCTGCAACAGTTCTTCTGCACCAAAGTCTCAAACCTCTGCTTCATGCAACAGTCCCTTCTGCACTCTTTCTCCAAACTCTGTTCTCTATAACAGTCTTTCTGCACATCAGTCTCAATACTCTGCTCTCCACAACGATCCTTCTGCACCCCAGTCTCCTTTCTCGGCTCTCTGTAACAGTCATTCTTCATCCCAGTCTCCAACCTCTGCTCTCTGTAACAGTCCTCCTGTAGTGCACTCTCAAAAATCTGCTCTATGTAACGGTCCTTCTTCACCCCAGTGCAAAAGTCCTTGTACAATCAAGTCTACAACATCTGCTCTCTGCAAAATTTCTTCTGTACCTCAGTCTGAAAAACTCTGCTCTCTGCAATAATCCTTCTGCACCCCAGTCTCCAAACTCTGCTCTTTGTTACTGTCCTACAGCATCTCAATCGCCAACGTCTGCTTTAAGCAACAGTCCTTCTGCACCTCAGTCTCCAACCTCTGCTCTCTGCAACATTCTTTCTCCACCCAGTATCAACCTTTGCTCTCTGTAAAAGTCCGTCTGCACCCCAGTCTCCAACCTCTGCTATCTGTATCGATCCTTCTACTCCCCAGTCTTGAACCTTCGCTCTCTGTAACAGTCCTTCTGCATCTAAGTCTCCAACTCTTTTCTCTTTAAGATACTTATGAAACCCAGTCTCCAATGTCTCCTCTCTGTAACAGTCCTTCTGCACCCCCAGTCTTTAACCTCTGCTCTCTGCAAAAGTTTTTCTGAACCTCAGTCTCCAAACTGTGCTTTCTACAACAGTCCTTCTGCAAACAAATCTCCAACTTCGCTTTTGCAACATTCCTTCTGCACCCCAGTGCAAACCTGTGCTCTCTGTAAAAGTCCTTCTGCACCCCATCTCGAACCTCTGATCTCTGCAATGATCCTTCTGTAGCTCAGTCTCGAACCTCTGCTTTCTTGAAACAATCCTTCTTAACCCCAGTCTGAAAACTCTGCTAGCTGCAACAGTTTTAGTTAACCCCAGTCTGCAACAGTTCTACTGTACCTCAGTCTGAAAACTCTGCTCTCAGCAATAATCCGTCTCCACCCCAGTCTCCAAACTCTGCTTTCTGTAACAGTTCTTCTGTACCTCAGTCTCCAATCACTGTTCTCTTCAACAGTCCCCCTACACCCCAGTCTCCATACTCTGATGGCCCCAATGATCCTTCTGCACCCCAGTCTCCAAACTCTGTTCTCTACATCAGTTCTAATGCACCCCAGACTCCAACCTCTGCTCTCTATAACAGTCCTTCTGTACCACAGTCTCCAACCTCTGTTCTCTGTAAGGGTCCTTTATGCACCCCAGTATCCAATCTCTCATTTCTGTATCAGTTGTTTTGAACCACAGTCTCCAAACTCTGCCCTCTGTAGACTCCTTCTGCAACCCAGTCTGCAAACTCTGCTCTTTGCAAGAGTCCTTGTGCACCCCAGTCTCCATCCTCTGCTCTCTGCAACAGTCCTTTTTTCACCACAGTCTCCAACATCTTCTCTCTGCAACAGTGATTCTCCACCCCAGTCTCCAAACTTTGCTCTCTGTAACAGTCTTTCTGTACTGCATTCTCCAACCTCTGCTCTCCGTAAGGGTACTTCTTGCATTCGAGTCTCCAACCTCTACTTTCTGTGTCAGTCCTTCTGCATCCCAGTCTCCAAACTCTTCTCTGAGTAACTGTCCTTCTGCACCTTAGTCTCCAACCTCTGCTCTCTGCTACAGTCCTTCTGGACCCCAATCTCCAACCTCCACTCTCTGCAACAGTCCTTGCACATCCCAGTCTAAAACCACTGCTCTCTGCAACAGTCCTTCTGCACCCCAGTATCTGACCCCTGCTCTCTGTAACAATCCTTCTGCACCTCAGTCTCCAACCTCTGCTCTCTGCAACGGTCCTTCTGCACCTCAGTCTCCAACTTCTACTCTCTGTAACAGTGCTTCTGCACCTCAGTCTCCATTCTCTGCTCTCTGTAAGATCCTTCTGCAAACCCAGTCTCCAAACTCTGCTCTCTGTAACAGTCCTTCATCACCCCAGTCTCCAAATTCTGCTCTCTGTCACAGGCCTTTTGCACTCCAGTCTCCAACCTCTGCTCTCTGTATCAGTCCATCTGCACCCCAGTCTCTAACGTCTGCTCTCTGCACGATCCTTCTGCACCCCTGTCTCCAAGCTCTGCTGGCTGCAACAGTCCGTGTGCAACCCAGTCTACAACATCTGCTCTCTGCCGCAGTTCTTCTGTACCTCAGTCTGAAAACTCTGCTGTCTGCAACGAATTTTTTGCACCCGAGTCTCCAACCTCTGCTCTCTGAAACAGTCCTTCTGCCCCTAGTCTCCGAACTCTGCTTTCAGCAGCAGTCTTTCTGCACCCCAGTCTCCATTATCTGCTCTCTGCAACATTTCTTCTGCTCCCTAGTATCAAACCAGTGCTCTCTGTAAAAGTCCGTCTGTACCCCAGTCTCCAGCCTCTGCTCTTTGTAAGGATCCTTCTGTACCTCAGTCTCGAACCTCTGCTCTCTATAAAAGTCCTTCTGCACCTCAGTCTCCAAACGCTTTTCTCTGTAAGTTCCTTCTGAAACCCAATCTCTAACGTCTGCTCTCTGTAACAGTCCTTCTGCACCCCAGTCTTTTACCTCTGCTCTCTGTAATAGTCCTTCTGCACCCCAGTCTCGAACCTCTTCTCTCCGCAATGATCCTTCTGCACCTCAGTCTCCAACCTCTGCTCTCTGCAAAGATAATTTGGCAACCCAGTCTCAAAACTCTGCTCGTTGCAACAGTCCTTGTGAACCCCAGTCTCCAACATCTGCTCTCTGCAACACTACTTCTGCACCTCAGTCTCTATCCTCTCTTCTGCAACAGTCGTTCTGCAACCAAGTCTCCAGCCTCTGCTCTCTGCAACAATCCTCTGCACTCCAGTCTCCACCCTCTGCTCTCTGTAAGATTCTTCTGCACCCTAGTCTCCAACCTCTGCTATCTTTAAAGGTCCTTCGGCACCTCAGTCGCCAACATCTGTTTCCTGCAACAGTCCTTCTGCACCCCAGTCTCCAACCTCTGCTCTCTATAATGGTCCTTCAGCACCTCAGTCTAAAATCTCTGCTTTCTGTATCAGTCCTTCTTTACCTCAGTCTCCAACCACTGCTGTATTTGACAGTCCTTCTGCACCT
Organism: Ictidomys tridecemlineatus; assembly: GCF_052094955.1. NCBI lineage: Eukaryota > Metazoa > Chordata > Mammalia > Rodentia > Sciuridae > Ictidomys > Ictidomys tridecemlineatus. Next base: position 69,101 of record NW_027521493.1, read on the forward strand.
CAGTCTTCAACCTATGCTATCTGCAATTGTCCTTCTGCATCTCAGTCTTCAAACTCAATACTCTGTAACAGTCCTTCTGCATCTTAGTCTCCAAATTCTACTCTCTGTAAGATCCTTTTGCAAACCAATCTCTAATCTCTGCTCTCTGTAACAGTCTTTCTGCACCTCTTCTCCAAACTTTGCTCTCTTTAACAGGCTTTCTGAACATAGTCTTCAACATCTACTCTCTGGAACAGTCCATCTGCACAGAAGTCTCCAACCTCTGCTCTCTGCAACAGTCATTCTGCACCCCAGTCTCCAACATCTGCTCTCTACATTAGTCCTTCTGCACCTCAGTCTGAATACTCTGCTCTCTGCCATGATCCTTCTGCACCCCAGTCTCCAACATCTGTTCTCTGCAGCACTCCTTCTGCACCCCAGTCTCCAAACTCTGCTCTCTGTCACAGTCCTTCAGCACCCCAGTCTCCAAACACTGCTTACTGTATCAGTCTTTCTGCACCACAGTCTCCAACCTCTTCTCTCTGTAACAGTCCTTCTGCAACTAAGTCTTCAAACTCTGCTCTATGCAACAGTCTTTCTGCAACCCAGTCTCCAACCTCTGCTATCTGCAACAATCATTCTGCACCCCAGTCTCCAAAATCTGTTTTCTGTATCAGTCCTGCACCACAGTCTCCAAAATCTGCTCTCTGTAACAGTCCTTCTGCACCTCAGTCTCCAACCTCTGCTCTCTGCAACAGTCCTTCTACACCCCATTCTGAATCCTCTGCTCTCTGCAGTAATCATTCTGCATCCCAGTCTCCAACGTCTGCTCTCTGCCACAGTCCTTCTGCATTCCAGACTCCAAACTCTTCTCACTGTAAGTATTTTCTGCAAACCAGTCTCCCACCTCTTCTCTCTTCAAAGTTTCTTCTGCACCCCAGTCTCCAACCTCTGTTCTCTGCATCAGTCCTTCTGTGCCACAGTCTCCAATATCTACTCTCTGCAACAGTTTTTCTTCACACCAGTCTCCAACCTCTGTTCTCTGTAACAGTCCTTCTGTACTGCAGTCTCCAACCACTGCTCTCTGTAAGGGTCCTTCTGCACCCGAGTTTCCAAACTCTGTTTTGTGGAACTGTCCTTCTGCACCTTAGTCTTTAACCTCTGCTCTCTGCTACGGTCCTTCTGCACCCCAATCTCCTTCCTCTACTCTCTGGAACAGTCCTTCTAAACGCAAGTCTAAAACCTCTGCTCTCTGCAATAATCCTTCTGCAAACCAGTCTCCATCCTCTGCTCACTGTATCAATCCTTCTGCACCCCAGGTTCCAAACTCTGCTCTCTTTAATGATCCTTCTGCACAACAGTCTCGAACCTCTGCTCTCCGCAACGATCCTTCTGCACCTCATTCTCCAACCTCTGCTCTCTGCAAAGATCCTTTGACACCCCAGTCTAAAAACTCTGCTCGCTGCCACAGTCCTTGTGAACCCCAGTCTCCAACATCTGCTCTCTGCAAAAGTTCTTCTGTACCTCAGTCTGAAAACTCTGCTCTCTGCAACAATCATTCTGCACCCCAGTCTTCAAACTCTACTCTATGTAACAGTCCTTCTGTACATCAGTCTCCAACCTCTGCTTTCTGTAAGACCCTTTTAAACGTAGTCCACAAACTCTGCTCACTGAAACACATTCTGCACCCCAGTCTCCAATCCCTGCTCTTTGAAACAGGCCTTCTGCACCCAAATCTCCAAACACTGCTCTCTGTAAGATTAATTCTTAACCCCAGTCATCAAGAGCTACTCTCTGCAACAATGCTTGTGCACCCCAGTCTCCAACCTCTGCTCTCTGTAAAAGTCTTTCTGCACCACAGTCTCCAAACTCTGCTCTCTGAAAGAAACTTTTAAAACCCAGTCTCCAACCTCTGCTCTCTGCAACAGTCCTTCTGCACCCCAGACTCCAACCTCTGCTCTGTGCAATAATCCTTCTGCATCACAGTCTCCAACGTCTGCTCTATGCCACAGTCCTTCTGCATCCCAGACTCCAACCTCTTCTCACTGTAAGATCCTTCTGCACTCCAGTCTCCAACCTCTGCTCTCTTCAAAGTTCTTTCTGCACCCCAGTCTCCAAAATCTGTTCTCTATAACAGTCCTTCTGTACCGCAGTCTCTAACCACTGCTCTCTGTAAGTGTCCTTCTGCAAGCGAGTCTCTTAACATGTTCTGTGTAACTGTCCTTCTGCACCTTAGTCTCCAACCTCTGCTCTCTGCTACAGTCCTTCTACACGCCAGTCTAAATCCTCTGTTCTCTGCATCGTCCTTCTGCACCCCAGTCTCCAACTCTGCTCTCTGATATCAATCCTTCTGCACCTCAGTCTCCAAGCTCTGCTCTCTGTAACGATCCTTCTGCACATCAGTCTCCAAACTCTATTCTTTGCAACAGTGCTTGTGCACCTCAGTTTCCAACCTCTGCTCTCTGTAAGATCTCTTCTGAAACATAGTCTCCAAACTCTGCTCTCTGTAACAGTCCTCATGCACCCCAGTCTCAAACTCTGCTCTCTGTACCAGGCTTTCTTCACACCAGTTTCCAACATCTGCTCTCTGTATCTGTCCTTCTGCACCCCAGTCTTCAACCTTGCTCTCTGCAACAATCCTTCTGCATCCTGTCTCCAACCTCTGCTCGCTGCAACTGTCCTTGTGCACCCAGTCTCCAACATCTTCTTCTCTGCAACAGTTCTTCTGTACCTCAGTCTGAAAACTCTGCTCTTTGCAACAATCCTTCTGCACCCAGTCTTCAAACTCTACTCTAACAGTCCCTTCTGTACATCAGTTCTCCAACCCTGCTTTCTGTAAGACCATTTTAAACTTAGTCCACATTCCTCTGCTCTTTGAAACACATTCTGCACCCCAGTCTCCAATCTCTGCTCTATTAACAGGCCTTCTGCACCCCAGTCTCCAACCAGTGCTCTCTGTAAGATAAATTCTTCACCCAAGTCTTCAACAGCTACTCTCTGCAACGATGCTTGTGCACCCCAGTCTCCAACATCTGCTCTCTGCAACAGTCCTTCTGTACCCCAGTCTCCAAACTCTGTTCTCTGCAACAGTCGTTCTTCATCCCAGTGTCATACCTCTGCCCTCTATACCAGTCCTTCTGTACCAAAGTCTCCAACCTCTTCTCTATTTATCCATCCTTCTTCACCCCAGTATTCAATATCTGCTTTCTCTATAAGTTCTTCTGCACCCCAGTCTCCAATATCTGCTCTCTTTAACAGTCTTTCTGCACCTCAGTCTCCAACCTCTGCTTTCTGCAAAAGTCCTCCTGCACCACAATCTCCAACATCTGCTCTCTGCAACATTCCTTCTGCACCCCAGTCTCCTACCTGTGCTCTTTGTAAGAGCCCTTCCGCACCCCAATCTCAAAACTCTGCTCTCTGCAACGATCTTTCTACACCTCAGTCTCCAACTTCTGCTCTCTGCAACGATCCTTCTGCATTCCAGTCTCAAACATCTGCACGCTGTAACAGTCCTTCTACACCTCAGTCTTCAACCTCTGCTCTCTGCAAGAGTCTTTTTGCACCCCAATCTCCAACATGTGCTCTCTTCAACAGTCATTCTATACCCCAGTATCCAACCTCTGCTCTGCTCTCTTAAACAGTCCGTCTGCACCCCACTCTCCAACATCTGCTCTCTGTAACAGTCTTCTGCACCTCATTCTCCAAACCTCGCTCTCTGAAAGAAACTTCTACAACCCAGTCCCCAAACTCTGCTCTCTGTAACAGTCCTTCTGCACCCCATTCATCTACATCTGTTCTCAGCAACGGTTTTTATGCACCCCAGTCTCCAAACTCTGTCTCCGCAAAGTCCTTCTGTACCCCAGTCCCCAACGTAAGCTCTCTGAAAGATCCTTCTGCACCCAAGTCTCCAAACTCTACTCTCTGTAACAGTCCCTTCTGCACCCCAGTCTCCAAACTATACTCTCTGATACAATCCTTCTGCACATTAGTCTTTAACCTCTGCTCTCAGCAACGGTTTTTTTGCACCTCAGTCTCCAAATTCTGTTCTCTACAACAGTCCTCTGCACCACAAACTGCAACATCTGCTATCTGTAACAGTCCTTCTGTACTGCAGTATCCAACCTCTGCTCTTTGTAACGGTTCTTCTGGACCCCAGTCTCTCACCTCTGCTTTTGGTATCAGTCCTTCGGCACCCCAGTCTCCGACCTCTTCTCCCTGTAACATTCCTTCTGCACCTCAATCTTCATCTATGCTCTCTGTATCAGTCTTTCTGCACCCCTTTTTAAAAACTCTGCTCTTTGAAACAGTCCTTCTGAACCTCAGTCTCCAACAACTGCTTTCATCAACAGTCCTTCTGCACACCAATCTCCAATCTCTGCTCTCTGGGACAGTTCTTTTATACCCCCGTCTCCATAATCTGCTCTCTGCAACGATCTTCTGCACCTTATTCTCCAACGTCTGCTCTGCAACAGTCTCTCTGCAACCTAGTCTCCAAACTCTGCTTCTATAAGATCCTTCTGTACCCCAGTTTCCAAACTCTGCTCTCTGTAACATTCTTTCTGCACACCAGTCTCCAACCTCTGCTCTCTGCATTGGTCCCTCTTCACCCCAGCCTCCAACTTCATTCTCAACAACAGTTCTTCTGTACCACAGTCTTCAACCTCAGTTCTCTGTAAGAGTCATTCTTCACCCCAGTCTCCAAACTCTGCTTTCTGTATCAGTGCTTCTGCACCACAGTCTCCAACTCTGCTCTCTGTAACAGTCCGTCTGCACCTCAGACTCAAATCTCTGAAACCCAGTCTCCAACCTTTGCTTTCTGCAATGGTCCTTCTGCATCCCAGTCTTCAAACTCTGATCTCTACAATAGTTATTCTGCACCCCAGTCTAAAACCTCTGCTCTCTATAACTGTCCTTCTGTACCGCAGTCTCCAAACTCTGTTCTCTGTAAGGGTTTTCCTGCACTACATTGTCCAACCTCTGCTTTCTGTATCAGTTTTTTTGCACCACATTCTCAAAACACTGCTGTCTGTATCAGTCCTTCTGCACCTCAGTCTGCAACCTCCCCTCTTTGCAATAGTCCATATGCACCCCAGTCTTTAAATTTCGCTCTCTGTCACATTTCTTCAACACCCCAGTCTACAACCTCTGCTTTCTGTATCAATCCTTCTGCACCACAGTTTTCAAACTCTGCTCTCTGTAACAGTCTTTCTGCACCTCACTCTTCAACCTCTGCTCTCTGCAAAAATCCCTCTGCACCCCAGTCTTTAACCTCTGCTCTCTGTAACAGTCCTTCTGTACTGCAGTGTCCAATCTCTGCTCTCTGTAACAGTCCTTCTGCACCCAAGTCTCCAAACTCTGCCTTATGTATCAGTAATTCTGCACACCAGTCTCCAAACTCTGCTCTCTGTAACAGTCCTTCTGCACCTCAGACTCAAATCTCTGTTCTCTGCAAAAGTATTTCTGCACCCCTATCTCCAACCTCTGCTCTTTGCAACAGTTCTTCTGCTCCTCAGTTTCCAAACTCTGCTCTCTGTAAGATCCTTCTTAAACCCAGTCTCCAACCTCTGCTTTCTGCAATGGTCCTTCTGAACCTCAGACTTCAACCTCTGTTCTCTGAAACAGTCTTTCTACACCTCAGTCTCCATAATCTGCTTGCACCAACGATCCTTCTGCACCCAAGTCTCCAACATCTGCTCTCTGCAACAGGCCTTCTCTAACCACAGTTTCAAACTGTTCTCTGCAACAGTTCCATCTGCAGCCCAGTCTCCAACCTCTGCTTTTTCTGTGTCAGTCCTTTTGAACCTCTGCTCTCTTAACAGTCCTTCTTCACCTCAGTCTGCAAATTCAGCTTTCTGCAAACTTTCCTTCTGCAACCCAGTCTCGACCTCTGCTCATTACAATGATCCTTCTGCACCCTAGTCTCAAACCTCTTCTCGCTGCAACAGTCCTTCTGAAACCCAGTCTCCAACATCTTCTCTCTGCAACAGTTCTTCAGTACCACAGTCTGAAAACCTGCTCTCTGCAATAATTTTCTCTGCACCCCATTCTCCAACCTCTGCTCTCTTAACAGTCGTTTTGTAACTCAGTCTCCAACCTCTGCTCTATGCAACAGTCCCTTCTGCACCCCACTCTCCAACGTCTGCTCTCTGAAACAGTAATTCTATACCCCAGTCTCCAAACTCTGCTCTCTGCAACAGTCCTTCTACACTCCAGTCTCCATACTCTGATAGCCCCGACAATCCTTCAGCATCCCAGTCTCTAACCTACCTACGGTCTCTACACCAGTTCTTTTGAACCCCAGTCTCCAACCTCTGCTCTTAGTAACAGTCCTTCTCTACAGCAGTCTCCATCCGCTATTCTCCGTAAGGGTCCTTATGCACCCCAGTATCCAACCTCTGCTTTCTATATCAGTCGTTTTGCACCACAGTCTCAAAACTCTGCCCTCTGTAACAGTCCTTCTGCAACTCAGTCTGCTACCTCTGATCTCTTCAAAAGTCCTTCTGCATCCCAGTCTTCATCCTCTGCTCTTTGCAAAAGTCCTTTTGCACCCCAGTCTCCAATATTTGCTCTCTGCAACAGTCCTTCTCCACCCCAGTCTTCAAACTCTGCTCTCTATAACAGTCCTTCTGTACTGCATTCTTCAACCTCTGCTCTGTGTAAGGGTACTTCTACACCCCAGTCTCCAACCTCTGCTTTCTGTATCAGTCCTTCTGCACCTCAGTCTCCAACCTGTGCTCTGTGTAACTGTCCCTCTGCACCTTAGTCTCCAGCCTCTGCTCTCTGCTACAGTCCTTCTAGACCCCAATCTCCGAACTCTGCTCTCTATAACAATCCTTCTGCACCTCAGTCTCGAACCTCGGCTCTCTGCAACGGTCCTTCTGCACCTGAGTCTCCAACTTCTGCTCTGTATCAGTCCTGTACGCGTGTCTCCCACATATGCTCTCTGTAACAGTCCTTCTTCACCTTAGTCTTCAACCTCTGCTCTGTGTAACAGTCCTTCTGCAAACCAGTGTCCTACATCTGCTTTCTGCAACGATCCTTCTGCATCCCAGTCTCTAAACTCTGCTCTATGTAACAGTCTTTTTGCACCTCAGACTACAAACTCTGCTCTACGTATGATCCTTCTGCAACCCAGTCTCCAAACTCTGCACTCTGTAACAGCCCTTCTGCACCCCAGTCTCCAACCTCTGCTCTCTGTTACAGGCCTTCTGCGCCCAGTCTCCAAACTCTGCTCTCTGTATCAGTCTTTCTGGACCCCAGTCTCAAACATCTGCTCTTTGTAACAGTCCTTCTGCATCTCAGTCTCCTACATCTGCTCTCTGCAACAGTCCGTCAGCACCCAGATTCCAACTTCTGGTTTCTGCAACAGTCCTTCTACACCAAGTCTCCAACCTCTGGTGTGTGCAACAGTCCTTCTGCACCCCAGTCTCCAAACTCTGCTCTCTGTAACAATCCTTCTGTGCCTCAGTCTCCAACCTCTACTCTCTGTAACAGTCCTTCTGCACCTCAGTCTCCAACATCTTATCTAATTCATAAGTTCTTTCTCCAACCCAGTCTCCAAACACTGCCCTCTGTAACAGTCCTTCTGCACGCCTTCTCCCAACTCTCCTCTCTGTAACAGGCCTTCTGCACCACAGTCTCCAAAGTCTGTTCTCTATAACAATCTTTCTGCACCCCAGTCTCCAACCTCTGTGCTCTGTAACAGTCCTGCTGCACCTCGGTCTATAATCTCTGCTCTCTGTAAGATTCTTCTGCAACCTTGTCTAAAAACTCTGCTCTCTGTAACAGTCCTTCTGCACCTCATTTTAAAAACTCTGTTCTTTCAACACTTATTCTGCACCCCATTTGCCAACCCCTACTCTCTGTAATAATCCTTCTGTTCCGCAGTCTCCAAACTCTGCACTCTGTAACAGCCCTTCTGCACCCCAGTCTCCAACCTCTGCTCTCTGTTACAGGCCTTCTGCGCCCCAGTCTCCAACCTCTGCTTTCTGTATCAGTCCTACTGCACCTCAGTCTACAATCTCTGCTCTCTGTAACAGTTTTTATGCACCTCATATTCAAACTCTGCTATCTGCAACAGTCCTTATGCACCCCAGTCGCCAACCTCTTCTGACTGCAAATTTCTTTTTGAACCCCAGTCTGCAACGTGTGCTCTGTGTAGCAGTCCTTCTGCAGCAAAGTCTCCAAACGCTGCTCTCTGTAACAGTCCTTCTCCACCTCAGTCTTCAACCTCTGCTATAGGAAAGAGTCCTTCTGCACCCCAGTGTCCAACATCTGCTCTCTAAACAGTCCTTCTGCACCCCAGTCTCCAACATCTACTCTCTGCAATAGTCCTTCTGCACCCCAGTGTCCATACTCTGCTCTCTGCAACGATCCTTCTGCACCCCAGTCTTCAACCTCTGCTGTCTTAAAGATCCTTCTGACCCCAGTTTCCAAACACTGCTCTCTGTAATATTCCTTCCCCACGCCAGTCTCATACCTCTGCTTTCTGAAACGGTCCTGCTGAACCCCAGTCTCCAACCTCTGTACTCTGCAACACACCTACTGCTCCCCAGTCTCCAAAAACTGCTCTCTGTAAAGGTCCTTTTGCAAGCCAGTTTCCAATCTATGCTTTCTTTCTCCGTCCTTCTGCACCTCAGTCTCCAACCTCTGTTCTCTCCAAAGTCCTTCTGCACCCCATTCTACAACTTCTGCTCTCTGAAACAGTCCTTCTGAACAACAGTATCCAAAATCTGCTCTCTGAAAAAGTCCTTGTGTACCCTAGTATCCCATCCTATGTTCTCTGGAACAGTAGTTCTGTACTGCAATCTCCAACTTCTGTTCTCTGCAACAAACCTTCTGCACCCCAGTCTAAAACATCTGCTCTCTACAAAAGTCCTTCTGCACCTCAGTCTGAAAAGTTTGCTCTCTGCAACAATCCTTCTACACCAAAGACGTCAACATCTGCTCTCTGTAACAGTCCTTCTTCACCTCAGTCTCCAAACTCTGCTCTATATAAGATCCGTCTGCAACACAGTCTCCAAATTTGGTCCCTGTAACTGTCATTCTGCACCTCAGTCTCCAACCTCTTCTCTCTGTAACACTCGATCTACACCTCAGTCTGAAATCTCTTCTCTCTGCAGGATCCTTATGAACCGCAGTCTCCAACCACTGCTCTCTGTAACAATCCTCCTTCACCTCAGTCTCCAAACCCTGCTCTCTGTAAGATCCTTTTGCCACCCAGTCTCCTAACTCTGCTCTCTATAACAGTCTTTATGCACGCCAGTCTTCTACAGGCCTTGTG
>NW_027521494.1:0-78329 GCF_052094955.1 Ictidomys tridecemlineatus
GGGTGAAAAAGTGTGTGCTGAGATTTCAGGCAACTCGTAATTCTTTGGAAGCTTGGCAGGCCCTTTCCATGAAAGTGATTCTCGCCAGTCTCTGCTTAGGGCTACATCAACAGCAAACAAACCATAGAGATAGAACTTGAAACTGCTTTATTGTGTCAAGTTTCAAAGAGCTAGCACAAACCGTGTTTGATTTAGAGTTCCCAATACATGTATCCCTATAGGAGAAACAGAGTGAAACCTCAAAATGAAACCGGTTACTGCCAACGAACGGTTTAACCTAGAAGTACGAAATTTGGCGAGCCAAGTGGGATTGGAGTACTGATCATTACCTGAAAGTTTCATCAAGATTGGGTGAAATAGGGTGTGCTGAGATTTCAGGCAACTCGTAGTTTTTTGGAATGTTGGAAGGCCTTTCCATGAAAGTGATTCTTGCCAGTCTCTGCTTAGGGCTACATCAACAGCAAACAAACATAGAGATAGAACTTGAAACTGCTTTATTGTGTCAAGTTTCAAAGAGCTAGCACAAACCGTGTTGGATTTAGAGTTCCCAATACATGTATCCCTATAGGAGAAAACAGAGTGAAACCTCAAAATGAAACCGGTTACTGCCAACGAACGTTTAACCTAGAAGTACGAAATTTGGCGAGCCAAGTGGGATTGGTGTACTGATCATTACCTGAAAGTTTCATCAAGAGATAGTATGGGTGAAAAAGTGTGTGCTGAGATTTCAGGCAATTCGTAGTTTTTGGAAGCTTGGCAGGCCCTTTCCATGAAAGTGATTCTCGCCAGTCTCTGCTTAGGGCTAGATCAACAGCAAACAAACCATAGAGATAGAACTTGAAACTGCTTTATTGTGTCAAGTTTCAAAGAGCTAGCACAAACCGTGTTTGATTTAGAGTTCCAAATACATGTATCCCTATAGGAGAAAACAGAGTGAAACCTCAAAATGAAACCGGTTTCTGCCAACGAACGGTTTAACCTAGAAGAACGAAACTTGGTGAGACAAGTGGGATTGGTGTACTGATCATTACCTGAAAGGTTCATCAACATTGGGTGAAAAAGGGTGTGCTGAGATTTCAGGCAACTCGTAGTTTTTGAAACCTTGGCAGGCCCTTTCCATGAAAGTGATTCTCGCCAGTCTCTGCTTAGGGCTACATCAACAGCAAACAAACCATAGAGATAGAACTTGAATCTGCTTTATTGTGTCAAGTTTCAAAAGAGCTAGCACAAACCGTGTTTGATTTAGAGTTCCAAATACATGTATCACTATAGGAGAAAACAGAGTGAAACCTCAAAATGAAACCGGTTACTGCCAACGAACGGTTTAACCTAGAAGAACGAAATTTGGCGAGCCAAGTGGGATTGGTGTATTGATCATTACCTGAAAGTTTCATCAAGATTGGGTGAAAAAGGGTGTGCTGAGATTTCAGGCAACTCGTAGTTTTTTGGAAGCTTGGCAGGCCCTTTCCATGAAAGTGATTCTCGCCAGTCTCTGCTTAGGGCTACATCAACAGCAAACAAACCATAGAGATAGAACTTGAAACTGCTTTATTGTGTCAAGTTTCAAAGAGCTAGCACAAACCATGTTTGATTTAGAGTTCCAAATACATGTATCCCTATAGGAGAAAACAGAGTGAAACCTCAAAATGAAACCGGTTACTACCAACGAACGGTTTAACCTAGAAGAACGAAACTTGGCGAGCCAAGTGGGATTGGTGTACTGATCATTACCTGAAAGGTTCATCAACATTGGGTGAAAAAGGGTGTGCTGAGATTTCAGGCAACTCGTAGTTCTTTGGAAGCTTGGCAGGCCCTTTCCATGAAAGTGATTCTCGCCAGTCTCTGCTTAGGGCTACATCAACAGCAAACAAACCATAGAGATAGAACTTGAAACTGCTTTATTGTGTCAAGTTTCAAAAAGCTAGCACAAACCGTGTTTGATTTAGAGTTCCAAATACATGTATTCTTATAGGAGAAAACAGAGTGAAACCTCAAAGTGAAACCGGTTACTGCCAACGAACGGTTTAACCTAGAAGAACGAAATTTGGCGAGTCAAGTGGGATTGGTGTACTGATCATTACCTGAAAGTTTCATCAAGATTGGTTGAAATAGGGTGTGCTGAGATTTCAGGCAACTCGTAGTTTTTGGAATGTTGGCAGGCCCTTTCCATGAAAGTGATTCTCGCCAGTCTCTGCTTAGGGCTACATCAACAGCAAACAAACCATAGAGATAGAACTTGAAACTGCTTTATTGTGTCAAGTTTCAAAGACCTAGCACAAACCGTGTTTGATTTAGAGTTCCCAATACATGTATCCCTATAGGAGAAAACAGAGTGAAACCTCAAAATGAAACCGGTTACTGCCAACGAACGGTTTAACTAGAAGTACGAAATTTGGCGAGCCAAGTGGGATTGGTGTACTGATCATTACCTGAAAGTTTCATCAAGATTGGGTGAAATAGGGTGTGCTGAGATTTCAGGCAACTCGTAGTTTTTTGAAACCTTGGCAGGCCCTTTCCATGAAAGTGATTCTTGCCAGTCTCTGCTTAGGGCTACATCAACAGCAAACAAACCATAGAGATAGAACTTGAAACTGCTTTATTGTGTCAAGTTTCAAAGAGCTAGCACAAACCGTGTTTGATTTAGAGTTCCCAATACATGTATCCCTATAGGAGAAAACAGAGTGAAACCTCAAAATGAAACCGGTTACTGCCAAGGAACGGTTTAACCTAGAAGTTCGAAATTTGGCGAGCAAGTGGGATTGGTGTACTGATCATTACCTGAAAGTTTCATCAAGATTGGGTGAAAAAGTGTGTGCTGAGATTTCAGGCAACTCGTAGTTTTTTGTAAGCTTGGCAGGCCCTTTCCATGGAAGTGATTCTCGCCAGTCTCTGCTTAGGGCTACATCAACAGCAAACAAACCATAGAGATAGAACTTGAAACTGCTTTATTGTGTCAAGTTTCAAAGAGCCTAGCACAAACCGTGTTTGATTTAGAGTTCCAAATACATGTATCCCTATAGGAGAAAACAGAGTGAAACCTCAAAATGAAACCGGTTACTGCCAACGAACAGTTTAACTAGAAGAACGAAACTTGGCGAGCCAAGTGGGATTGGTGTACTGATCATTACCTGAAAGGTTCATCAACATTGGGTGAAAAAGGGTGTGCTGAGATTTCAGGCAACTCGTAGTTTTTTGAAACCTTGGCAGGCCCTTTCCATGAAAGTGATTCTCGCCAGTCTCTGCTTAGGGCTACATCAACAGCAAACAAACCATAGAGATAGAACTTGAATCTGCTTTATTGTGTCAAGTTTCAAAAAGCTAGCACAAACCGTGTTTGATTTAGAGTTCCAAATACATGTATCCGTATAGGAGAAAACAGAGTGAAACCTCAAAATGAAACCGGTTACTGCCAACGAACGGTTTAACCTAGAAGATCGAAATTATGCGAGCCAAGTGGGATTGGTGTACTGATCATTACCTGAAAGTTTCATCAAGATTGGGTGAAAAAGTGTGTGCTGAGATTTCAGGCAACTCGTAGTTTTTTGGAAGCTTGGTAGGCCCTTTCCATGAAAGTGATTCTCGCCAGTATCTGCTTAGGGCTACATCAACAGCAAACAAACAATAGAGATAGAACTTGAAACTGCTTTATTGTGTCAAGTTTCAAAGAGCTAGCACAAACCGTGTTTGATTTAGAGTTCCAAATACATGTATCCCTATAGGAGAAAACAGAGTGAAACCTCAAAATGAAACCGGTTACTGCCAACGAACAGTTTAACCTAGAAGAACGAAATTTGGCGAGCCAAGTGGGATTGGTGTACTGATCATTATCTGAAAGTTTCATCAAGATTGGGTGAAAAAGTGTGTGCTGAGATTTCAGGCAACTCGTAGTTTTTTGGAAGCTTGGCAGGCCCTTTCCATGAAAGTGATTCTCGCCAGTCTCTGCTTAGGGCTACATCAACAGCAAACAAACAATAGAGATAGAACTTGAAACTGCTTTATTGTGTCAAGTTTCAAAGAGCTAGCACAAACCGTGTTTGATTTAGAGTTCCAAATACATGTATCGCTATATGAGAAAACAGAGTGAAACCTCAAAATGAAACCGGTTACTGCCAACGAACGGTTTAACCTAGAAGAACGAAATTTGGCGAGCCAAGTGGGATTGGTGTACTGATCATTACCTGAAAGTTTCATCAAGATTAAGTGAAAAAGTGTGTGCTGAGATTTCGGGCAACTCGTAGTTTTTTGGAAGCTTGGCAGGCCCTTTCCATGAAAGTGATTCTCGCCAGTCTCTGCTTAGGGCTACATCAACAGGAAAACAAACCATAGAGATAGAACTTGAAACTGCTTTATTGTGTCAAGTTTCAAAGAGCTAGCACAAACCGTGTTTGATTTAGAGTTCCAAATACATGTATCCCTATAGGAGAAAACAGAGTGAAACCTCAAAATGAAACCGGTTACTGCCAACGAACGGTTTAACCTAGAAGAACGAAATTTGGCGAGCCAAGTGGGATTGGTGTACTGATCATTACCTGAAAGTTTCATCAAGATTGGGTGAAAAAGTGTGTGCTGAGATTTCAGGCAACTCGTAGTTCTTTGGAAGCTTGGCAGGCCCTTTCCATGAAAGTGATTCTCGCCAGTCTCTGCTTAGGGCTACATCAACAGCAAACAAACCATAGAGATAGAACTTGAAACTGCTTTATTGTGTCAAGTTTCAAAGAGCTAGCACAAACCGTGTTTGATTTAGAGTTGCAAATACATGTATTCTTATAGGAGAAAACAGAGTGAAACCTCAAAGTGAAACCGGTTACTGCCAACGAACGGTTTAACCTAGAAGAACGAAATTTGGCGAGTCAAGTGGGAATGGTGTACTGATCATTACCTGAAAGTTTCATCAAGATTGGGTGAAATAGGGTGTGCTGAGATTTCAGGCAACTCGTAGTTTTTTGGAATGTTGGCAGGCCCTTTCCATGAAAGTGATTCTCGCCAGTCTCTGCTTAGGGCTACATCAACAGCAAACAAACCATAGAGATAGAACTTGAAACTGCTTTATTGTGTCAAGTTTCAAAGACCTAGCACAAACCGTGTTTGATTTAGAGTTCCCAATACATGTATCCCTATAGGAGAAAACAGAGTGAAACCTCAAAATGAAACCGGTTACTGCCAACGAACGGTTTAACCTAGAAGTACGAAATTTGGCGAGCCAAGTGGGATTGGTGTACTGATCATTACCTGAAAGTTTCATCAAGATTGGGTGAAATAGGGTGTGCTGAGATTTCAGGCAACTCGTAGTTTTTTGGAATGTTGGCAGGCCCTTTCCATGAAAGTGATTCTTGCCAGTCTCTGCTTAGGGCTACATCAACAGCAAATAAACCATAGAGATAGAACTTGAAACTGCTTTATTGTGTCAAGTTTCAAAGAGCTAGCACAAACCGTGTTGGATTTAGAGTTCCCAATACATGTATCCCTATAGGAGAAAACAGAGTGAAACCTCAAAATGAAACCGGTTACTGCCAACGAACGGTTTAACCTAGAAGTACGAAATTTGGCGAGCCAAGTGGGATTGGTGTACTGATCATTACCTGAAAGTTTCATCAAGATTGGGTGAAAAAGTGTGTGCTGAGATTTCAGGCAACTCGTAGTTTTTGGAAGCTTGGCAGGCCCTTTCCATGAAAGTGATTCTCGCCAGTCTCTGCTTAGGGCTACATCAACAGCAAACCAACCATAGAGATAGAACTTGAAACTGCTTTATTGTGTCAAGTTTCAAAGAGCTAGCACAAACCGTGTTTGATTTAGAGTTCCAAATACATGTATCCCTATAGGAGAAAACAGAGTGAAACCTCAAAATGAAACCGGTTACTGCCAACGAACGGTTTAACCTAGAAGAACGAAACTTGGCGAGCCAAGTGGGATTGGTGTACTGATCATTACCTGAAAGTTTCATCAACATTGGGTGAAAAAGGGTGTGCTGAGATTTCAGGCAACTCGTAGTTTTTTGAAACCTTGGCAGGCCCTTTCCATGAAAGTGATTCTCGCCAGTCTCTGCTTAGGTCTACATCAACAGCAAACAAACCATAGAGATAGAACTTGAATCTGCTTTATTGTGTCAAGTTTCAAAAAGCTAGCACAAACCGTGTTTGATTTAGAGTTCCAAATACATGTATCACTATAGGAGAAAACAGAGTGAAACCTCAAAATGAAACCGGTTACTGCCAACGAACGGTTTAACCTAGAAGAACGAAATTTGGCGAGCCAAGTGGGATTGGTGTACTGATCATTACCTGAAAGTTTCATCAAGATTGGGTGAAAAAGGGTGTGCTGAGATTTCAGGCAACTCGTAGTTTTTTGGAAGCTTGGCAGGCCTTTCCATGAAAGTGATTCTCGCCAGTCTCTGCTTAGGGCTACATCAACAGCAAACAAACCATAGAGATAGAACTTGAAACTGCTTTATTGTGTCAAGTTTCAAAGAGCTAGCACAAACCGTGTTTGATTTAGAGTTCCAAATACATGTATCCCTATAGGAGAAAACAGAGTGAAACCTCAAAATGAAACCGGTTACTACCAACGAACGGTTTAACCTAGAAGAATGAAATTTGGCGAGTCAAGTGGGATTGGTGTACTGATCATTACCTGAAAGTTTCATCAAGATTGGGTGAAATAGGGTGTGCTGAGATTTCAGGCAACTCGTAGTTTTTTGGAATGTTGGAAGGCCCTTTCCATGAAAGTGATTCTTGCCAGTCTCTGCTTAGGGCTACATCAACAGCAAACAAACCATAGAGATAGAACTTGAAACTGCTTTATTGTGTCAAGTTTCAAAGAGCTAGCACAAACCGTGTTGGATTTAGAGTTCCCAATACATGTATCCCTATAGGAGAAAACAGAGTGAAACCTCAAAATGAAACCGGTTACTGCCAATGAACGGTTTAACCTAGAAGTACGAAATTTGGCGAGCCAAGTGGGATTGGTGTACTGATCATTACCTGAAAGTTTCATCAAGATTGGGTGAAAAAGTGTGTGCTGAGATTTCAGGCAACTCGTAGTTTTTTGGAAGCTTGGCAGGCCCTTTCCATGAAAGTGATTCTCGCCAGTCTCTGCTTAGGGCTACATCAACAGCAAACAAACCATAGAGATAGAACTTGAAACTGCTTTATTGTGTCAAGTTTCAAAGAGCTAGCACAAACCGTGTTTGATTTAGAGTTCCAAATACATGTATCCCTATAGGAGAAAACAGAGTGAAACCTCAAAATGAAACCGGTTACTGCCAACGAACGGTTTAACCTAGAAGAACGAAACTTGGCGAGACAAGTGGGATTGGTGTACTGATCATTACCTGAAAGGTTCATCAACATTGGGTGAAAAAGGGTGTGCTGAGATTTCAGGCAACTCGTAGTTTTTTGAAACCTTGGCAGGCCCTTTCCATGAAAGTGATTCTCGCCAGTCTCTGCTTAGGGCTACATCAACAGCAAACAAACCATAGAGATAGAACTTGAATCTGCTTTATTGTGTCAAGTTTCAAAAGCTAGCACAAACCGTGTTTGATTTAGAGTTCCAAATACATGTATCACTATAGGAGAAAACAGAGTGAAACCTCAAAATGAAACCGGTTACTGCCAACGAACGGTTTAACCTAGAAGAACGAAATTTGGCGAGCCAAGTGGGATTGGTGTACTGATCATTACCTGAAAGTTTCATCAAGATTGGGTGAAAAAGGGTGTGCTGAGATTTCAGGCAACTCGTAGTTTTTTGAAGCTTGGCAGGCCCTTTCCATGAAAGTGATTCTCCTGCCAGTCTCTGCTTAGGGCTACATCAACAGCAAACAAACCATAGAGATAGAACTTGAAACTGCTTTATTGTGTCAAGTTTCAAAGAGCTAGCACAAACCGTGTTTGATTTAGAGTTCCAAATACATGTATCCCTATAGGAGAAAACAGAGTGAAACCTCAAAATGAAACCGGTTACTACCAACGAACGGTTTAACCTAGAAGAACGAAATTTGGCGAGCCAAGTGGGATTGGTGTACTGATCATTACCTGAAAGGTTCATCAACATTGGGTGAAAAAGGGTGTGCTGAGATTTCAGGCAACTCGTAGTTCTTTGGAAGCTTGGCAGGCCCTTTCCATGAAAGTGATTCTCGCCAGTCTCTGCTTAGGGCTACATCAACAGCAAACAAACCATAGAGATAGAACTTGAAACTGCTTTATTGTGTCAAGTTTCAAAGAGCTAGCACAAACCGTGTTTGATTTAGAGTTCCAAATACATGTATTCTTATAGGAGAAAACAGAGTGAAACCTCAAAGTGAAACCGGTTACTGCCAACGAACGGTTTAACCTAGAAGAACGAAATTTGGCGAGTCAAGTGGGATTGGTGTACTGATCATTACCTGAAAGTTTCATCAAGATTGGGTGAAATAGGGTGTGCTGAGATTTCAGGCAACTCGTAGTTTTTTGGAATGTTGGCAGGCCCTTTCCATGAAAGTGATTCTCGCCAGTCTCTGCTTAGGGCTACATCAACAGCAAACAAACCATAGAGATAGACTTGAAACTGCTTTATTGTGTCAAGTTTCAAAGACCTAGCACAAACCGTGTTTGATTTAGAGTTCCCAATACATGTATCCCTATAGGAGAAAACAGAGTGAAACCTCAAAATGAAACCGGTTACTGCCAACGAACGGTTTAACCTAGAAGTACGAAATTTGGCGAGCCAAGTGGGATTGGTGTACTGATCATTACCTGAAAGTTTCATCAAGATTGGGTGAAATAGGGTGTGCTGAGATTTCAGGCAACTCGTAGTTTTTTGGAATGTTGGCAGGCCCTTTCCATGAAAGTGATTCTTGCCAGTCTCTGCTTAGGGCTACATCAACAGCAAACAAACCATAGAGATAGAACTTGAAACTGCTTTATTGTGTCAAGTTTCAAAGAGCTAGCACAAACCGTGTTTGATTTAGAGTTCCAAATACATGTATCCCTATAGGAGAAAACAGAGTGAAACCTCAAAATGAAACCGGTTACTGCCAAGGAACGGTTTAAACTAGAAGTTCGAAATTTGGCGAGCCAAGTGGGATTGGTGTACTGATCATTACCTGAAAGTTTCATCAAGATTGGGTGAAAAAGTGTGTGCTGAGATTTCAGGCAACTCGTAGTTTTTTGTAAGCTTGGCAGGCCCTTTCCATGAAAGTGATTCTCGCCAGTCTCTGCTTAGGGCTACATCAACAGCAAACAAACCATAGAGATAGAACTTGAAACTGCTTTATTGTGTCAAGTTTCAAAGAGCTAGCACAAACCGTGTTTGATTTAGAGTTCCAAATACATGTATCCCTATAGGAGAAAACAGAGTGAAACCTCAAAATGAAACCGGTTACTGCCAACGAACGGTTTAACCTAGAAGAACGAAACTTGGCGAGCCAAGTGGGATTGGTGTACTGATCATTACCTGAAAGTTTAATCAAGATTGGGTGAAAAAGTGTGTGCTGAGATTTCAGGCAACTCGTAGTTTTTTGGAAGCTTGGCAGGCCCTTTCCATGAAAGTGATTCTCGCCAGTCTCTGCTTAGGGCTACATCAACAGCAAACAATCCATAGAGATAGAACTTGAAACTGCTTTATTGTGTCAAGTTTCAAAGAGCTAGCACAAACCGTGTTTGATTTAGAGTTCCAAATACATGTATCCCTATAGGAGAAAACAGAGTGAAACCTCAAAATAAAACCGGTTACTGCCAACGAACGGTTTAACCTAGAAGAACGAAATTTGGCGAGCCAAGTGGGATTGGTGTACTGATCGTTACCTGAAAGTTTCATCAAGATTGGGTGAAAAATGTGTGCTGAGATTTCAGGCAACTCGTAGTTTTTTGGAAGCTTGGTAGGCCCTTTCCATGAAAGTGATTCTCGCCAGTCTCTGCTTAGGGCTACATCAACAGCAAACAAACCATAGAGATAGAACTTGAAACTGCTTTATTGTGTCAAGTTTCAAAGAGATAGCACAAACCGTGTTTGATTTAGAGTTCCAAATACATGTATCCCTATAGGAGAAAACAGAGTGAAACCTCAAAATGAAACCGGTTACTGCCAACGAACGGTTTAACCTAGAAGAACGAAATTTGGCGAGCCAAGTGGGATTGGTGTACTTATCATTACCTGAAAGTTTCATCAATATTGGGTGAAAAAGTGTGTGCTGAGATTTCAGGCAACTCGTAGTTTTTTGGAAGCTTGGCAGTCCCTTTCCATGAAAGTGATTCTCGCCAGTCTCTGCTTAGGGCTACATCAACAGCAAACAAACCATAGAGATAGAACTTGAAACTGCTTTATTGTGTCAAGTTTCAAAGAGCTAGCACAAACCGTGTTTGATTTAGAGTTCCAAATACATGTATCCCTATAGGAGAAAACAGAGTGAAACCTAAAAATGAAACCGGTTACTGCCAACGAACGGTTTAACCTAGAAGAACGAAATTTGGCGAGCCAAGTGGGATTCGTGTACTGATCATTACCTGAAAGTTTCATCAAGATTGGGTGAAAAAGGGTGTGCTGAGATTTCGGGCAACTCGTAGTTTTTTGGAAGAGTGGCAGGCCCTTTCCATGAAAGTGATTCTCGCCAGTCTCTGCTTAGGGCTACATCAACAGCAAACAAACCATAGAGATAGAACTTGAAACTGCTTTATTGTGTCAAGTTTCAAAGAGCTAGCACAAACTGTGTTTGATTTAGAGTTCCAAATACATGTATCCCTATAGGAGAAAACAGAGTGAAACCTCAAAATGAAACCGGTTACTGCCAACGAACGGTTTAACCTAGAAGAACGAAATTTGGCGAGCCAAGTGGGATTGGTGTACTGATCATTACCTGAAAGTTTCATCAAGATTGGGTGAAAAATGTGTGCTGAGATTTCAGGCAACTCGTAGTTTTTTGGAAGCTTGGCAGGCCCTTTCCATGAAAGTGATTCTCGCCAGTCTCTGCTTAGGGCTACATCAACAACAAACAAACCATAGAGATAGAACTTGAAACTGCTTGATTGTGTCAAGTTTCAAAGAGCTAGAACAAACCGTGTTTGATTTAGAGTTCCAAATACATGTATCCCTATAGGAGAAAACAGAGTGAAACCTCAAAATGAAACCGGTTACTGCCAACGAACGGTTTAACCTAGAAGAACGAAATTTTTCGAGCCAAGTGGGATTGGTGTACTGATCATTACCTGAAAGTTTCATCAAGATTGGGTGAAAAAGGGTGTGCTGAGATTTCGGGCAACTCATAGTTTTTTGGAAGCTTGGCAGGCCCTTTCCATGAAAGTGATTCTCGCCAGTCTCTGCTTAGGGCTACATCAACAGCAAACAAACCATAGAGATAGAACTTGAAACTGCTTTATTGTGTCAAGTTTCAAAGAGCTAGCACAAACCGTGTTTGATTTAGAGTTCCAAATACATGTATCCCTATAGGAGAAAACAGAGTGAAACCTCAAAATGAAACCGGTTACTGCCAACGAACGGTTTAACCTAGAAGAACGAAATTTGGCTAGCCAAGTGGGATTGGTTTACTGATCATTACCGGAAAGTTTCATCAAGATTGGGTGAAAAAGTGTGTGCTGAGATTTCGGGCAACTCGTACTTTTTTGGAAGCTTGGCAGGCCCATTCCATGAAAGTGATTCTCGCCAGTCTCTGCTTAGGGCTACATCAACAGCAAACAAACCATAGAGATAGAACTTGAAACTGCTTTATTGTGTCAAGTTTCAAAGAGCTAGCACAAACTGTGTTTGATTTAGAGTTCCAAATACATGTATCCCTATAGGAGAAAACAGAGTGAAACCTCAAAATGAAACCGGTTACTGCCAACGAACGGTTTAACCTAGAAGAACGAAATTTGGCGAGCCAAGTGGGATTGGTGTACTGATCATTACCTGAAAGTTTCATCAAGATTGGGTGAAAAATGTGTGCTGAGATTTCAGGCAACTCGTAGTTTTTTGGAAGCTTGGCAGGCCCTTTCCATGAAAGTGATTCTCGCCAGTCTCTGCTTAGGGCTACATCAACAACAAACAAACCATAGAGATAGAACTTGAAACTGCTTGATTGTGTCAAGTTTCAAAGAGCTAGCACAAACCGTGTTTGATTTAGAGTTCCAAATACATGTATCCCTATAGGAGAAAACAGAGTGAAACCTCAAAATGAAACCGGTTACTGCCAACGAACGGTTTAACCTAGAAGAACGAAATTTTTCGAGCCAAGTGGGATTGGTGTACTGATCATTACCTGAAAGTTTCATCAAGATTGGGTGAAAAAGGGTGTGCTGAGATTTCGGGCAACTCATAGTTTTTTGGAAGCTTGGCAGGCCCTTTCCATGAAAGTGATTCTCGCCAGTCTCTGCTTAGGGCTACATCAACAGCAAACAAACCATAGAGATAGAACTTGAAACTGCTTTATTGTGTCAAGTTTCAAAGAGCTAGCACAAACCGTGTTTTATTTAGAGTTCCAAATACATGTATCCCTATAGGAGAAACCAGAGTGAAACCCCAAAATGAAACCGGTTACTGCCAACGAAGGGTTTAACCTAGAAGAACGAAATTTGGCGAGCCAAGTGGGATTGGTGTACTGATCATTACCTGAAAGTTTCATCAAGATTGGGTGAAAAAGGGTGTGCTGAGATTTCAGGCAACTCGTAGTTTTTTGGAAGCTTGGCAGGCCCTTTCCATGAGAGTGATTCTCGCCAGTCTCTGCTTAGGGCTACATCAACAGCAAACAAACCATAGAGATAGAACTTGAAACTGCTTTATTGTGTCAAGTTTCAAAGAGCTAGCACAAACCGTGTTTGATTTAGAGTTCCAAATACATGTATCCCTATAGGAGAAAACAGAGTGAAACCTCAAAATGAAACTGGTTACTGCCAACGAATGGTTTAACCTAGAAGAATGAAATTTGGAGAGCCAAGTGGGATTGTGTACTGATCATTACCTGAAAGTTTCATCAAGATTGGGTGAAAAAGTGTGTGCTGAGATTTCAGGCAACTCGTAGTTTTTTGGAAGCTTGGCAGGCCCTTTCCATGAAAGTGATTCTCGCCAGTCTCTGCTTAGGGCTACATCAACAGCAAACAAACCATAAAGATAGAACTTGAAACTGCTTTATTGTGTCAAGTTTCAAAGAGCGAGCACAAACCGTGTTTGATTTAGAGTTCCAAATACATGTATCCCTATAGGAGAAAACAGAGTGAAAACTCAAAATGAAACCGGTTACTGCCAACGAACGGTTTAACCTAGAAGAACGAAATTTGGCGAGCCAAGTGGGATTGGTGTACTGATCATTACCTGAAAGTTTCATAAAGATTGGGTGAAAAAGGGTGTGCTGAGATTTCAGGCAACTCGTAGTTTTTTGGAAGCTTGGCAGGCCCTTTCAATGAAAGTGATTCTCGCCAGTCTCTGCTTAGGGCTACATCAACAGCAAACAAACCATAGAGATAGAACTTGAAACTGCTTTATTGTGTCAAGTTTCTAAGAGCTAGCACAAACCGTGTTTGAATTAGGGTTCCAAATACATGTATCCCTATAGGAGAAAACAGAGTGAAACCTCAAAATGAAACCGGTTACTGCCAACGAACGGTTTAACCTAGAAGAACGAAATTTGGCGAGCCAAGTGGGATTGGTGTACTGATCATTACCTGAAAGTTTCATCAAGATTGGGTGAAAAAGTGTTTGCTGAGATTTCAGGAAACTCGTAGTTTTTTGGAAGCTTGGCAGGCCCTTTCCATGAAAGTGATTCTCGCCAGTCTCTGCTTAGGGCTACATCAACAGCAAACAAACCATAGAGATAGAACTTGAAACTGCTTTATTGTGTCAAGTTTCAAAGAGCTAGCACAAACCGTGTTTGATTTAGAGTTCCAAATACATGTATCCCTATAGGAGAAAACAGAGTGAAACCTCAAAATGAAACCGGTTACTGCCAACGAACGGTTTAACCTAGAAGAATAAAATTTGGCGAGCCAAGTGGGATTGGTGTACTGATCATTACCTGAAAGTTTCATCAAAATTGGGTGAAAAAGTGTGTGCTGAGATTTCAGGCAACTCGTAGTTTTTTGGAAGCTTCGCAGGCCCTTTCCATGAAAGTGATTCTCGCCAGTCTCTGTTTAGGGCTACATCAACAGCAAACAAACCATAAAGATATAACTTGAAACTGCTTTATTGTGTCAAGTTTCAAAGAGCTAGCACAAACCGTGTTTGATTTAGAGTTCCAAATACATGTATCCCTATAGGAGAAAACAGAGTGAAACCTCAAAATGAAACCGGTTACTGCCAACGAACGGTTTAACCTAGAAGAACGAAATTTGGCGAGCCAAGTGGGATTGGTGTACTGATCATTACCTGAAAGTTTCATCAAGATTGGGTGAAAAATGGTGTGCTGAGATTTCAGGCAACTCATAGTTTTTTGGAAGCTTGGCAGGCCCTTTCCATGAAAGTGATTCTCACCAGTCTCTGCTTAGGGCTACATCAACAGCAAACAAACCATAGAGATAGAACTTGAAACTGCTTTATTGTGTCAAGTTTCAAAGAGCTAGCACAAACCGTGTTTGATTTAGAGTTCCAAATATTGTATCCCTATAGGAGAAAACAGAGTGAAACCTCAAAATGGAACCGGTTACTGCCAACGAACGGTTTAACCTAGAAGAACGAAATTTGGCGAGCCAAGTCGGACTGGTGTACTGATCATTACCTGAAAGTTTCATCAGGATTTGGTTAAAAAGGGTGTGCTTAGATTTCGGGCAACTCGTAGTTTTTTGGAAGCTTGGCAGGCTCTTTCCATGAAAGTGATTCTCGCCAGTCTCTGCTTAGGGCTACATCAACAGCAAACAAACCATAGAGATAGAACTTGAAACTGCTTTATTGTGTCATGTTTCAAAGAGCTAGCACAAACCGTGTTTGATTTAGAGTTCCAAATACATGTATCCCTATAGGAGAAAACAGAGTGAAACCTCAAAATGAAACCGGTTACTGCCAACGAACGGTTTAACCTAGAAGAACGAAATTTGGCGAGCCAAGTGGGATTGGTGTACTGATCATTACCTGAAAGTTTCATCAAGATTGGGTGAAAAATGTGTGCTGAGATTTCAGGCAACTCGTAGTTTTTTGGAAGCTTGGCAGGCCCTTTCCATGAAAGTGATTCTCGCCAGTCTCTGCGTAGGGCTACATCAACAGCAAACAAACCATAGAGATAGAACTTGAAACTGCTTTATTGTGTCAAGTTTCAAAGAGCTAGCACAAACCGTGTTTCATTTAGAGTTCCAAATACATGTATCCCTATAGGAGAAAACAGAGTGAAACCTCAAAATGAAACCGGTTACTGCCAACGAATGGTTTAACCTAGAAGAATGAAATTAGGCGAGCCAAGTGGGATTGTGTACTGATCATTACCTGAAAGTTTCATCAAGATTGGGTGAAAAAGTGTGTGCTGAGATTTCAGGCAACTCGTAGTTTTTTGGAAGCTTGGCAGGCCCTTTCCATGAAAGTGATTCTCGCCCGTCTCTGCTTAGGGCTACATCAACAGCAAACAAACCATAGAGATAGAACTTGAAACTGCTTTATTGTGTCAAGTTTCAAAGAGCTAGCACAAACCGTGTTTGATTTAGAGTTCCAAATACATGTATCCCTATAGGAGAAAACAGAGTGAAACCTCAAAATGAAACAGGTTACTGCCAACGAACGGTTTAACCTAGAAGAACGAAATTTGGCGAGCCAAGTGGGAATGGTGTACTGATCATTACCTGAAAGTTTCATCAAGATTGGGTGAAAAAGGGTGTGCTGAGATTTCGGGCAACTCATAGTTTTTTGGAAGCTTGGCAGGCCCTTTCCATGAAAGTGATTCTCGCCAGTCTCTGCTTAGGGCTACATCAACAGCAAACAAACCATAGAGATAGAACTTGAAACTGCTTTATTGTGTCAAGTTTCAAAGAGCTAGCACAAACCGTGTTTTATTTAGAGTTCCAAATACATGTATCCCTATAGGAGAAACCAGAGTGAAACCTCAAAATGAAACCGGTTACTGCCAACGAAGGGTTTAACCTAGAAGAACAAAATTTGGCGAGCCAAGTGGGATTGGTGTACTGATCATTACCTGAAAGTTTCATCAAGATTGGGTGAAAAAGGGTGTGCTGAGATTTCAGGCAACTCGTAGTTTTTTGGAAGCTTGGCAGGCCCTTTCCATGGAAGTGATTCTTGCCAGTCTCTGCTTAGGGCTACATCAACAGCAAACAAACCATAGAGATAGAACTTGAAACTGCTTTATTGTGTCAAGTTTCAAAGAGCTAGCACAAACCGTGTTTGATTTAGAGTTCCAAATACATGTATCCCTATAGGAGAAAACAGAGTGAAACCTCAAAATGAAACTGGTTACTGCCAACGAATGGTTTAACCTAGAAGAATGAAATTAGGCGAGCCAAGTGGGATTGTGTACTGATCATTACCTGAAAGTTTCATCAAGATTGGGTGAAAAAGTGTGTGCTGAGATTTCAGGCAACTCGTAGTTTTTTGGAAGCTTGGCAGGCCCTTTCCATGAAAGTGATTCTCGCCCGTCTCTGCTTAGGGCTACATCAACAGCAAACAAACCATAAAGATAGAATTTGAAACTGCTTTATTCTGTCAAGTTTCAAAGAGCTAGCACAAACCGTGTTTGATTTGGAGTTCCAAATACATGTATCCCTATAGGAGAAAACAGAGTGAAACCTCAAAATGAAGCCGGTTACTTCCAACGAACGGTTTAATCTAGAAGAACGAAATTTGGCGAGCCAAGTGGGATTGGTGTACTGATCATTAGCTGAAAGTTTCATCAAGATTGGGTGAAAAAGTGTGTGCTGAGATTTCAGGCAACTCGTAGTTTTTTGGAAGCTTGGCAGGCCATTTCCATGAAAGTGATTCTCGCCAGTCTCTGCTTAGGGATACATCAACAGCAAACAAACCATAGAGATAGAACTTGAAACTGCTTTATTGTGTCAAGTTTCAAAGAGCTAGCACAAACCGTGTTTGATTTACAGTTCCAAATACAAGTATCCCTATAGGAGAAAACAGAGTGAAACCTCAAAATGAAACCGGTAACTTCCAACGAACGGTTTAACCTAGAAGAACGAAATTTGGCGAGCCAAGTGGGATTGGTGTACTGATCATTACCTGAAAGTTTCATCAAGATTGGGTGAAAAAGTGTGTTCTGAGATTTCAGGCAACTCGTAGTTTTTTGGAAGCTTGGCAGGCCCTTTCCATGAAAGTGATTCTCGCCAGTCTCTGCTTAGGGCTACATCAACAGCAAACAAACCATAAAGATAGAACTTGAAACTGCTTTATTGTGTCAAGTTTCAAAGAGCTAGCACAAACCGTGTTTGATTTAGAGTTCCAAATACATGTATTCCTATAGGAGAAAACAGAGTGAAACCAAAAAATGAAACCGGTTACTGCCAACAAACGGTTTAACCTAGAAGAACGAAATTTGGCGAGCCAAGTGGGATTGGTGTACTGATCATTACCTGAAAGTTTCATCAAGATTGGGTGAAAAATGGTGTGCTGAGATTTCAGGCAACTCATAGTTTTTTGGAAGCTTGGCAGGCCCTTTCCATGAAAGTGATTCTCACCAGTCTCTGCTTAGGGCTACATCAACAGCAAACAAACCATAGAGATAGAACTTGAAACTGCTTTATTGTGTGAAGTTTCAAAGAGCTAGCACAAACCGTGTTTGATTTAGAGTTCCAAATATTGTATCCCTATAGGAGAAAACAGAGTGAAACCTCAAAATGGAACCGGTTACTGCCAACGAACGGTTTAACCTAGAAGAACGAAATTTGGCGAGCCAAGTCGGACTGGTGTACTGATCATTACCTGAAAGTTTCATCAGGATTTGGTAAAAAAGGGTGTGCTTAGATTTCGGGCAACTCGTAGTTTTTTGGAAGCTTGGCAGGCTCTTTCCATGAAAGTGATTCTCGCCAGTCTCTGCTTAGGGCTACATCAACAGCAAACAAACCATAGAGATAGAACTTGAAACTGCTTTATTGTGTCAAGTTTCAAAGAGCTAGCACAAACCGTGTTTGATTTAGAGTTCCAAATACATGTATCCCTATAGGAGAAAACAGAGTGAAACCTCAAAATGAAACCGGTTACTGCCAACGAACGGTTTAACCTAGAAGAACGAAATTTGGCGAGCCAAGTGGGATTGGTGTACTGATCATTACCTGAAAGTTTCATCAAGATTGGGTGAAAAATGTGTGCTGAGATTTCAGGCAACTCGTAGTTTTTTGGAAGCTTGGCAGGCCCTTTCCATGAAAGTGATTCTCGCCAGTCTCTGCGTAGGGCTACATCAACAGCAAACAAACCATAGAGATAGAACTTGAAACTGCTTTATTGTGTCAAGTTTCAAAGAGCTAGCACAAACCGTGTTTCATTTAGAGTTCCAAATACATGTATCCCTATAGGAGAAAACAGAGTGAAACCTCAAAATGAAACCGGTTACTGCCAACGAATGGTTTAACCTAGAAGAATGAAATTAGGCGAGCCAAGTGGGATTGTGTACTGATCATTACCTGAAAGTTTCATCAAGATTGGGTGAAAAAGTGTGTGCTGTGATTTCAGGCAACTCGTAGTTTTTTTGGAAGCTTGGCAGGCCCTTTCCATGAAAGTGATTCTCGCCCGTCTCTGCTTAGGGCTACATCAACAGCAAACAAACCATAGAGATAGAACTTGAAACTGCTTTATTGTGTCAAGTTTCAAAGAGCTAGCACAAACCGTGTTTGATTTAGAGTTCCAAATACATGTATCCCTATAGGAGAAAACAGAGTGAAACCTCAAAATGAAACAGGTTACTGCCAACGAACGGTTTAACCTAGAAGAACGAAATTTGGCGAGCCAAGTGGGAATGGTGTACTGATCATTACCTGAAAGTTTCATCAAGATTGGGTGAAAAAGGGTGTGCTGAGATTTCGGGCAACTCATAGTTTTTTGGAAGCTTGGCAGGCCCTTTCCATGAAAGTGATTCTCGCCAGTCTCTGCTTAGGCTACATCAACAGCAAACAAACCATAGAGATAGAACTTGAAACTGCTTTATTGTGTCAAGTTTCAAAGAGCTAGCACAAACCGTGTTTTATTTAGAGTTCCAAATACATGTATCCCTATAGGAGAAACCAGAGTGAAACCTCAAAATGAAACCGGTTACTGCCAACGAAGGGTTTAACCTAGAAGAACAAAATTTGGCGAGCCAAGTGGGATTGGTGTACTGATCATTACCTGAAAGTTTCATCAAGATTGGGTGAAAAAGGGTGTGCTGAGATTTCAGGCAACTCGTAGTTTTTTGGAAGCTTGGCAGGCGCTTTCCATGGAAGTGATTCTTGCCAGTCTCTGCTTAGGGCTACATCAACAGCAAACAAACCATAGAGATAGAACTTGAAACTGCTTTATTGTGTCAAGTTTCAAAGAGCTAGCACAAACCGTGTTTGATTTAGAGTTCCAAATACATGTATCCCTATAGGAGAAAACAGAGTGAAACCTCAAAATGAAACTGGTTACTGCCAACGAATGGTTTAACCTAGAAGAATGAAATTAGGCGAGCCAAGTGGGATTGTGTACTGATCATTACCTGAAAGTTTCATCAAGATTGGGTGAAAAAGTGTGTGCTGAGATTTCAGGCAACTCGTAGTTTTTTGGAAGCTTGGCAGGCCCTTTCCATGAAAGTGATTCTCGCCCGTCTCTGCTTAGGGCTACATCAACAGCAAACAAACCATAAAGATAGAATTTGAAACTGCTTTATTCTGTCAAGTTTCAAAGAGCTAGCACAAACCGTGTTTGATTTGGAGTTCCAAATACATGTATCCCTATAGGAGAAAACAGAGTGAAACCTCAAAATGAAGCCGGTTACTTCCAACGAACGGTTTAATCTAGAAGAACGAAATTTGGCGAGCCAAGTGGGATTGGTGTACTGATCATTAGCTGAAAGTTTCATCAAGATTGGGTGAAAAAGTGTGTGCTGAGATTTCAGGCAACTCTTAGTTTTTTGGAAGCTTGGCAGGCCCTTTCCATGAAAGTGATTCTCGCCAGTCTCTGCTTAGGGATACATCAACAGCAAACAAACCATAGAGATAGAACTTGAAACTGCTTTATTGTGTCAAGTTTCAAAGAGCTAGCACAAACCGTGTTTGATTTACAGTTCCAAATACAAGTATCCCTATAGGAGAAAACAGAGTGAAACCTCAAAATGAAACCGGTAACTTCCAACGAACGGTTTAACCTAGAAGAACGAAATTTGGCGAGCCAAGTGGGATTGGTGTACTGATCATTACCTGAAAGTTTCATCAAGATTGGGTGAAAAAGTGTGTTCTGAGATTTCAGGCAACTCGTAGTTTTTTGGAAGCTTGGCAGGCCCTTTCCATGAAAGTGATTCTCGCCAGTCTCTGCTTAGGGCTACATCAACAGCAAACAAACCATAAAGATAGAACTTGAAACTGCTTTATTGTGTCAAGTTTCAAAGAGCTAGCACAAACCGTGTTTGATTTAGAGTTCCAAATACATGTATCCCTATAGGAGAAAACAGAGTGAAACCAAAAAATGAAACCGGTTACTGCCAACAAACGGTTTAACCTAGAAGAACGAAATTTGGCGAGCCAAGTGGGATTGGTGTACTGATCATTACCTGAAATTTTCATCAAGATTGGGTGAAAAAGTGTGTGCTGAGATTTCAGGCAACTCGTAGTTTTTTGGAAGCTTGGCAGGCCCTTTACATGAAAGTGATTCTCGCCAGTCTCTGCTTAGGGCTACATCAACAGCAAACAAACCATAGATATAGAACTTGAAACTGCTTTATTGTGTCAAGTTTCAAAGAGCTAGCACAAACCGTGTTTGATTTAGAGTTCCAAATACATGTATCCCTATAGGAGAAAACAGAGTGAAACCTCAAAATGAAACAGGTTACTGCCAACGAACGGTTTAAACTAGAAGAACGAAATTTGGCGAGCCAAGTGGGATTGGTGTACTGATCATTACCTGAAAGTTTCATCAAGATTGTGTGAAAAAGTGTGTGCTGAGATTTCAGGCAACTCGTAGTTTTTTGGAAGCTTGGCAGGCCCTTTCCATGAAAGTGATTCTCGCCAGTCTCTGCTTAGGGCTACATCAACAGCAAACAAACCATAGAGATAGAAATTGAAACTGCTTTATTGTGTCAAGTTTCAAAGAGCTAGCACAAACCGTGTTTGATTTAGAGTTCCAAATACATGTATCCCTATAGGAGAAAACAGAGTGAAACCTCAAAATGAAACAGGTTACTGCCAACGAACGGTTTAACCTAGAAGAACGAAATTTTTCGAGCCAAGTGGGATTGGTGTACTGATCATTACCTGAAAGTTTCATCAAGATTGGGTGAAAAAGGGTGTGCTGAGATTTCGGGCAACTCATAGTTTTTTGGAAGCTTGGCAGGCCCTTTCCATGAAAGTGATTCTCGCCAGTCTCTGCTTAGGGCTACATCAACAGCAAACAAACCATAGAGATAGAACTTGAAACTGCTTTATTGTGTCAAGTTTCAAAGAGCTAGCACAAACCGTGTTTTATTTAGAGTTCCAAATACATGTATCCCTATAGGAGAAACCAGAGTGAAACCTCAAAATGAAACCGGTTACTGCCAACGAAGTGTTTAACCTAGAAGAACGAAATTTGGCGAGCCAAGTGGGATTGTGTACTGATCATTACCTGAAAGTTTCATCAAGATTGGGTGAAAAAGTGTGTGCTGAGATTTGAGGCAACTCGTAGTTTTTTGGAAGCTTGGCAGGCCCTTTCCATGAAAGTGATTCTCGCCAGTCTCTGCTTAGGGCTACATAAACAGCAAACAAACCATAGAGATAGAACTTGAAACTGCTTTATTGTGTCAAGTTTCAAAGAGCTAGCACAAACCGTGTTTGATTTAGAGTTCCAAATACATGTATCCCTATAGGAGAAAACAGAGTGAAACCTCAAAATGAAGCCGGTTACTTCCAACGAACGGTTTAACCTAGAAGAACGAAATTTGGCGAGCCAAGTGGGATTGGTGTACTGATCATTACCTGAAAGTTTCATCAAGATTGGTTGAAAAAGTGTTTGCTGAGATTTCAGGCAACTCGTAGTTTTTTGGAAGCTTGGCAGGCCCTTTCCATGAAAGTGATTCTCGCCAGTCTCTGCTTTGGGCTACATCAACAGCAAACAAACCATAGAAATAGAACTTGAAACTGCTTTATTGTGTCAAGTTTCAAAGAGCTAGCACAAACCGTGTTTGATTTACAGTTCCAAATACAAGTATCCCTATAGGAGAAACCAGAGTGAAACCTCAAAATGAAACCGGTTACTGCCAACGAAGGGTTTAACCTAGAAGAACGAAATTTGGCGAGCCAAGTGGGATTGTGTACTGATCATTAATTGAAAGTTTCATCAAGATTGGGTGAAAAAGTGTGTGCTGAGATTTCAGGCAACTCGTAGTTTTTTGGAAGCTTGGCAGGCCCTTTCCATGAAAGTGATTCTCACCCGTCTCTGCTTAGGGCTACATCAACAGCAAACAAACCATAAAGATAGAACTTGAAACTGCTTTATTGTGTCAAGTTTCAAAGAGCTAGCACAACCCGTGATTGATTTAGAGTTCCAAATACATGTATCCCTATAGGAGAAAACAGAGTGAAAACTCAAAATGAAACCGGTTACTGCCAACGAACGGTTTAACCTAGAAGAACGAAATTTGGCGAGCCAAGTGGGATTGGTGTACTGATCATTACCTGAAAGTTTCATCAAGATTGGGTGAAAAAGGGTGTGCTGAGATTTCAGGCAACTCGTAGTTTTTTGGAAGCTTGGCAGGCCCTTTCAATGAAAGTGATTCTCGCCAGTCTCTGCTTAGGGCTACATCAACAGCAAACAAACCATAGAGATAGAACTTGAAACTGCTTTATTGTGTCAAGTTTCAAAGAGCTAGCACAAACCGTGTTTGAATTAGGGTTCCAAATACATGTATCCCTATAGGAGAAAACAGAGTGAAACCTCAAAATGAAAACGGTTACTGCCAACGAACGGTTTAAACTAGAAGAACGAAATTTGGCGAGCCAAGTGGGATTGGTGTACTGATCATTACCTGAAAGTTTCATCAAGATTGGGTGAAAAAGTGTTTGCTGAGATTTCAGGCAACTCGTAGTTTTTTGGAAGCTTGGCAGGCCCTTTCCATGAAAGTGATTCTTGCCAGTCTCTGCTTAGGGCTACATCAACAGCAAACAAACCATAGAGATAGAACTTGAAACTGCTTTATTGTGTCAAGTTTCAAAGAGCTAGCACAAACCGTGTTTGATTTAGAGTTCCAAATACATGTATCCCTATAGGAGAAAACAGAGTGAAACCTCAAAATGAAACCGGTTACTGCCAACGAACGGTTTAACCTAGAAGAATAAAATTTGGCGAGCCAAGTGGGATTGGTGTACTGATCATTACCTGAAAGTTTCATCAAGATTGGGTGATAAAGTGTGTGCTGAAATTTCAGGCAACTCGTAGTTTTTTGGAAGCTTGGCAGGCCCTTTCCATGAAAGTGATTCTCGCCAGTCTCTGTTTAGGGCTACATCAACAGCAAACAAACCATAAAGATAGAACTTGAAACTGCTTAATTGTGTCAAGTTTCAAAGAGCTAGCACAAACCGTGTTTGATTTAGAGTTCCAAATACATGTATCCCTATAGGAGAAAACAGAGTGAAACATCAAAATGAAACCGGTTACTGCCAACGAACGGTTTAACCTAGAAGAATGAAATTTGGCGAGCCAAGTGGGATTGGTGTACTGATCATTACCTGAAAGTTTCATCAAGATTGGGTGAAAAATGTGTGCTGAGATTTCAGGCAACTCGTAGTTTTTTGGAAGCTTGGCAGGCCCTTTCAATGAAAGTGATTCTCGAAAGTCTCTGCTTAGGGCTACATCAACAGCAAACAAACCATAGAGATAGAACTTGAAACTGCTTTATTGTGTCAAGTTTCAAAGAGATAGCACAAACCGTGTTTGAATTAGGGTTCCAAATACATGTATCCCTATAGGAGAAAACAGAGTGAAACCTCAAAATGAAACCGGTTACTGCCAACGAACGGTTTAACCTAGAAGAACGAAATTTGGCGAGCCAAGTGGGATTGGTGTACTGATCATTACCTGAAAGTTTCATCAAGATTGGGTGAAAAAGGGTGTGCTGAGATTTCAGGAAACTCGTAGTTTTTTGGAAGCTTGGCAAGCCCTTTCCATGAAAGTGATTCTCGCCAGTCTCTGCTTAGGGCTACATCAACAGCAAACAAACCATAGAAATAGAACTTGAAACTGCTTTATTGTGTCAAGTTTCAAAGAGCTAGCACAAACCGTGTTTGATTTAGAGTTCCAAATACAAGTATCCCTATAGGAGAAAACAGAGTGAAACCTCAAAATGAACCCGGTAACTTCCAACGAACGGTTTAACCTAGAAGAACGAAATTTGGCGAGCCAAGTGGGATTGGTGTACTGATCATTACCTGAAAGTTTCATCAAGATTGGGTTAAAAAGGGTGTGCTGAGATTTCGGGCAACTCGTAGTTTTTTCGAAGCGTGGCAGGCCCTTTCCATAAAAGTGATTCTCGCCAGTCTCTGCTTAGGGCTACATCAACAGCAAACAAACCATAGAGATAGAACTTGAAACTGCTTTATTGTGTCAAGTTTCAAAGAGCTAGCACAAACCGTGTTTGATTTAGAGTTCCAAATACATGTATCCCTATAGGAGAAAACAGAGTGAAACCTCAAAATGAAACCGGTTACTGCCAACGAACGGTTTAACCGAGAAGAACGAAATTTGGCGAGGAAAGTGGGATTGGTGTACTGATCATTACCTGAAAGTTTCATCAAGATTGGGTGAAAAAGTGTGTGCTGAGATTTCGGGAAACTCGTAGTTTTTTGGAAGCTTGGCAGGCCCTTTCCATGAAAGTGATTCTCGCCAGTCTCTGCTTAGGGCTACATCAACAGCAAACAAACCATAGAGATAGAACTTGAAACTGCTTTATTGTGTCAAGTTTCAAAGAGCTAGCACAAACCGTGTTTGATTTAGAGTTCCAAATACATGTATCCCTATAGGAGAAAACAGAGTGAAACCTCAAAATAAAACCGGTTACTGCCAACGAACGGTTTAACCTAGAAGAACGAAATTTGGCGAGCCAAGTCGGATTGGTGTACTGATCGTTACCTGAAAGTTTCATCAAGATTGGGTGAAAAATGTGTGCTGAGATTTCAGGCAACTCGTAGTTTTTTGGAAGCTTGGCAGGCCCTTTCCATGAAAGTGATTCTCGCCAGTCTCTGCTTAGGGCTACATCAACAGCAAACAAACCATAGAGATAGAACTTGAAACTGCTTTATTGTGTCAAGTTTCAAAGAGCTAGCACAAACCGTGTTTGATTTTGAGTTCCAAATACATGTATCCCTATAGGAGAAAACAGAGTGAAACCTCAAAATGAAACCGGTTACTGCCAACGAACGGTTTAACCTAGAAGAACGAAATTTGGCGAGCCAAGTGGGATTGGTGTACTGATCATTACCTGAAAGTTTCATCAAGATTGGGTGAAAAAGTGTGTGCTGAGATTTCAGGCAACTCGTAGTTTTTTGGAAGCTTGGAAGGCCCTTTCCATGAAAGTGATTCTCGCCGGTCTCTGCTTAGGGCTACATCAACAGCAAACAAACCATAGAGATAGAACTTGAAACTGCTTTATTGTGTCAAGTTTCAAAGAGCTAGCACAAACCGTGTTTGATTTAGAGTTCCAAATACATGTATCCCTATAGGAGAAAACAGAGTGAAACCTCAAAATGAAGCCGGTTACTTCCAACGAACGGTTTAACCTAGAAGAACGAAATTTGGCGAGCCAAGTGGGATTGGTGTACTGATCATTACCTGAAAGTTTCATCAAGATTGGGTGAAAAAGTGTGTGCTGAGATTTCAGGCAACTCGTAGTTTTTTGGAAGCTTGGCAGGCCCTTTCCATGAAAGTGATTCTCGCCAGTCTCTGCTTAGGGCTACATCAACAGCAAAAAAACCATAGAAATAGAACTTGAAACTGCTTTATTGTGTCAAGTTTCAAAGAGCTAGCACAAACCGTGTTTGATTTAGAGTTCCAAATACAAGTATCCCTATAGGAGAAAACAGAGTGAAACCTCAAAATGAAACCGGTTACTGCCAACGAACGGTTTAACCTAGAAGAACGAAATTTGGCGAGCCAAGTGGGATTGGTGTACTGATCATTACCTGAAAGTTTCATCAACATTGGTTGAAAAAGGGTGTGCTGAGATTTCAGGCAACTCGTAGTTTTTTGGAAGCTTGGCAGGCCCTTTCCATGAAAGTGATTCTCGCCAGTCCCTGCTTAGGGCTACATCAACAGCAAACAAACCATAGAGATAGAACTTGAAACTGCTTTATTGTGTCAAGTTTCAAAGAGCTAGCACAAACCGTGTTTGATTTAGAGTTCCCAATACATGTATCCCTATAGGAGAAAACAGAGTAAAACCTCAAAATGAAACCGGTTACTGCCAACGAACGGTTTAACCTAGAAGAACGAAATTTGGCGAGCCAAGTGGGATTGGTGTACTTATCATTACCTGAAAGTTTCATCAAGATTGGGTGAAAAAGTGTGTGCTGAGATTTCAGGCAACTCGTAGTTTTTTGGAAGCTTGGCAGGCCCTTTCCATGAAAGTGATTCTCGCTAGTCTCTGCTTAGGGCTACATCAACAGCAAACAAACCATAGAGATAGAAATTGAAACTGCTTTATTGTGTCAAGTTTCAAAGAGCTAGCACAAACCGTGTTTGATTTAGAGTTCCAAATATATGTATCCCTATAGGAGAAAACAGAGTGAAACCTCAAAATGAAACCGGTTACTGCCAACGAACGGTTTAACCTAGAAGAACGAAATTTGGCGAGCCAAGTGGGATTGGTGTACTGATCATTACCTGAAAGTTTCATCAAGATTGGGTGAAAAACGGTGTGCTGAGATTTCAGGCAACTCGTAGTTTTTTGGAAGCTTGGCAGGCCCTTTCCATGAAAGTGATTCTTGCCAGTCTCTGCTTAGGGCTACATCAACAGCAAACAAACCATAGAGATAGAACTTGAAACTGCTTTATTGTGTCAAGTTTCAAAGAGCTAGCACAAACCGTGTTTGATTTAGAGTTCCAAATACATGTATCCCTATAGGAGAAAACAGAGTGAAACCTCAAAATGAAACCGGTTACTGCCAACGAACGGTTTAACCTAGAAGAACGAAATTTGGCGAGCCAAGTGGGATTGGTGTACTGATCATTACCTGAAAGTTTCATCAAGATTGGGTGAAAAAGGGTGTGCTGAGATTTCAGGCAACTCGTAGTTTTTTGGAAGCTTGGCAGGCCCTTTCAATGAAAGTGATTCTCGCCAGTCTCTGCTTAGGGCTACATCAACAGCAAACAAACCATAGAGATAGAACTTGAAACTGCTTTATTGTGTCAAGTTTCAAAGAGCTAGCACAAACCGTGTTTGAATTAGGGTTCCAAATACATGTATCCCTATAAAAGAAAACAGAGTGAAACCTCAAAATGAAAACGGTTACTGCCAACGAACGGTTTAAACTAGAAGAATGAAATTTGGCGAGCCAAGTGGGATTGGTGTACTGATCATTACCTGAAAGTTTCATCAAGATTGGGTGAAAAAGTGTTTGCTGAGATTTCAGGCAACTTGTAGTTTTTTGGAAGCTTGGCAGGCCCTTTCCATGAAAGTGATTCTCGCCAGTCTCTGCTTAGGGCTACATCAACAGCAAACAAACCATAGAGATAGAACTTGAAACTGCTTTATTGTGTCAAGTTTCAAAGAGATAGCACAAACCGTGTTTGAATTAGGGTTCCAAATACATGTATCCCTATAGGAGAAAACAGAGTGAAACCTCAAAATGAAACCGGTTACTGCCAACAAACGGTTTAACCTAGAAGAACGAAATTTGGCGAGCCAAGTGGGATTGGTGTACTGATCATTACCTGAAAGTTTCATCAAGATTGGGTGAAAAAGGGTGTGCTGAGATTTCAGGAAACTCGTCGTTTTTTGGAAGCTTGGCAAGCCCTTTCCATGAAAGTGATTCTCGCCAGTCTCTGCTTAGGGCTACATCAACAGCAAACAAACCATAGAAATAGAACTTGAAACTGCTTTATTGTGTCAAGTTTCAAAGAGCTAGCACAAACCGTGTTTGATTTAGAGTTCCAAATACAAGTATCCCTATAGGAGAAAACAGAGTGAAACCTCAAAATGAACCCGGTAACTTCCAACGAACGGTTTAACCTAGAAGAACGAAATTTGGCGAGCCAAGTGGGATTGGTGTACTGATCATTACCTGAAAGTTTCATCAAGATTGGGTTAAAAAGGGTGTGCTGAGATTTCGGGCAACTCGTAGTTTTTTCGAAGCGTGGCAGGCCCTTTCCATAAAAGTGATTCTCGCCAGTCTCTGCTTAGGGCTACATCAACAGCAAACAAACCATAGAGATAGAACTTGAAACTGCTTTATTGTGTCAAGTTTCAAAGAGCTAGCACAAACCGTGTTTGATTTAGAGTTCCAAATACATGTATCCCTATAGGAGAAAACAGAGTGAAACCTCAAAATGAAACCGGTTACTGCCAACGAACGGTTTAACCGAGAAGAACGAAATTTGGCGAGCCAAGTGGGATTGGTGTACTGATCATTACCTGAAAGTTTCATCAAGATTGGGTGAAAAAGTGTGTGCTGAGATTTCGGGCAACTCGTAGTTTTTTGGAAGCTTGGCAGGCCCTTTCCATGAAAGTGATTCTCGCCAGTCTCTGCTTAGGGCTACATCAACAGCAAACAAACCATAGAGATAGAACTTGAAACTGCTTTATTGTGTCAAGTTTCAAAGAGCTAGCACAAACCGTGTTTGATTTAGAGTTCCAAATACATGTATCCCTATAGGAGAAAACAGAGTGAAACCTCAAAATAAAACCGGTAACTGCCAACGAACGGTTTAACCTAGAAGAACGAAATTTGGCGAGCCAAGTCGGATTGGTGTACTGATCGTTACCTGAAAGTTTCATCAAGATTGGGTGAAAAATGTGTGCTGAGATTTCAGGCAACTCGTAGTTTTTTGGAAGCTTGGCAGGCCCTTTCCATGAAAGTGATTCTCGCCAGTCTCTGCTTAGGGCTACATCAACAGCAAACAAACCATAGAGATAGAACTTGAAACTGCTTTATTGTGTCAAGTTTCAAAGAGCTACCACAAACCGTGTTTGATTTAGAGTTCCAAATACATGTATCCCTATAGGAGAAAACAGAGTGAAACCTCAAAATGAAACCGGTTACTGCCAACGAACGGTTTAACCTAGAAGAACGAAATTTGGCGAGCCAAGTGGGATTGGTGTACTGATCATTACCTGAAAGTTTCATCAAGATTGGGTGAAAAAGTGTGTGCTGACATTTCAGGCAACTCGTAGTTTTTTGGAAGCTTGGAAGGCCCTTTCCATGAAAGTGATTCTCGCCGGTCTCTGCTTAGGGCTACATCAACAGCAAACAAACCATAGAGATAGAACTTGAAACTGCTTTATTGTGTCAAGTTTCAAAGAGCTAGCACAAACCGTGTTTGATTTAGAGTTCCAAATACATGTATCCCTATAGGAGAAAACAGAGTGAAACCTCAAAATGAAGCCGGTTACTTCCAACGAACGGTTTAACCTAGAAGAACGAAATTTGGCGAGCCAAGTGGGATTGGTGTACTGATCATTACCTGAAAGTTTCATCAAGATTGGGTGAAAAAGTGTGTGCTGAGATTTCAGGCAACTCGTAGTTTTTTGGAAGCTTGGCAGGCCCTTTCCATGAAAGTGATTCTCGCCAGTCTCTGCTTAGGGCTACATCAACAGCAAACAAACCATAGAAATAGAACTTGAAACTGCTTTATTGTGTCAAGTTTCAAAGAGCTAGCACAAACCGTGTTTGATTTAGAGTTCCAAATACAAGTATCCCTATAGGAGAAAACAGAGTGAAACCTCAAAATGAAACCGGTTACTGCCAACGAACGGTTTAACCTAGAAGAACGAAATTTGGCGAGCCAAGTGGGATTGGTGTACTGATCATTACCTGAAAGTTTCATCAACATTGGTTGAAAAAGGGTGTGCTGAGATTTCAGGCAACTCGTAGTTTTTTGGAAGCTTGGCAGGCCCTTTCCATGAAAGTGATTCTCGCCAGTCCCTGCTTAGGGCTACATCAACAGCAAACAAACCATAGAGATAGAACTTGAAACTGCTTTATTGTGTCAAGTTTCAAAGAGCTAGCACAAACCGTGTTTGATTTAGAGTTCCCAATACATGTATCCCTATAGGAGAAAACAGAGTAAAACCTCAAAATGAAACCGGTTACTGCCAACGAACGGTTTAACCTAGAAGAACGAAATTTTGCGAGCCAAGTGGGACTGGTGTACTTATCATTACCTGAAAGTTTCATCAAGATTGGGTGAAAAAGTGTGTGCTGAGATTTCAGGCAACTCGTAGTTTTTTGGAAGCTTGGCAGGCCCTTTCCATGAAAGTGATTCTCGCTAGTCTCTGCTTAGGGCTACATCAACAGCAAACAAACCATAGAGATAGAAATTGAAACTGCTTTATTGTGTCAAGTTTCAAAGAGCTAGCACAAACCGTGTTTGATTTAGAGTTCCAAATATATGTATCCCTATAGGAGAAAACAGAGTGAAACCTCAAAATGAAACCGGTTACTGCCAACGAACGGTTTAACCTAGAAGAACGAAATTTGGCGAGCCAAGTGGGATTGGTGTACTGATCATTACCTGAAAGTTTCATCAAGATTGGGTGAAAAACGGTGTGCTGAGATTTCAGGCAACTCGTAGTTTTTTGGAAGCTTGGCAGGCCCTTTCCATGAAAGTGATTCTTGCCAGTCTCTGCTTAGGGGTACATCAACAGCAAACAAACCATAGAGATAGAACTTGAAACTGCTTTATTGTGTCAAGTTTCAAAGAGCTAGCACAAACCGTGTTTGATTTAGAGTTCCCAATACATGTATCCCTATAGGAGAAAACAGAGTAAAACCTCAAAATGAAACTGGTTACTTCCAACGAACGGTTTAACCTAGAAGAATGAAATTTGGCGAGCCAAGTGGGATTGGTGTACTGATCATTACCTGAAAGTTTCATCAAGATTGGGTGAAAAAGTGTGTGCTGAGATTTCAGGCAACTCGTAGTTTTTTGGAAGCTTGGCAGGCCCTTTCCATGAAAGTGATTCTCGCCAGTCTCTGCTTAGGGCTACATCAACAGCAAACAAACCATAGAGATAGAACTTGAAACTGCTTTATTGTGTCAAGTTTCAAAGAGCTAGCACAAACCGTGTTTGATTTAGAGTTCCAAATACATGTATCCCTATAGGAGAAAACAGAGTGAAACCTCAAAATGAAACCGGTTACTGCCAACGAACGG
Organism: Ictidomys tridecemlineatus; assembly: GCF_052094955.1. Taxonomy (NCBI): domain Eukaryota; kingdom Metazoa; phylum Chordata; class Mammalia; order Rodentia; family Sciuridae; genus Ictidomys; species Ictidomys tridecemlineatus. The sequence goes on from NW_027521494.1 coordinate 31,402, forward strand.
TTTAACCTAGAAGAACGAAATTTGGCAAGCCAAGTGGGATTGGTGTACTGATCATTACCTGAAAGTTTCATCAAGATTGGGTGAAAAATGTGTGCCGAGATTTCAGGCAACTCGTAGTTTTTTGAAAGCTTGGCAGGCCCTTTCCATGAAAGTGATTCTCGCCAGTCTCTGCTTAGGGCTACATCAACAGCAAACAAACCATAGAGATAGAACTTGAAACTGCTTTATGGTGTAAAGTTTCAAAGAGCTAGCACAAACCGTGTTTGATTTAGAGTTCCAAATACAAGTATCCCTATAGGAGAAACCAGAGTGAAACCTCAAAATGAAACCGGTTACTGCCAATGAACGGTTTAACCGAGAAGAACGAAATTTGGCGAGCCAAGTGGGATTGGTGTACTGATCATTACCTGAAAGTTTCATCAAGATTGGGTGAAAAAGGGTGTACTGAGATTTCAGGCAACTCGTAGTTTTTTGGAAGCTTGGCAGGCCCTTTCCATGAAAGTGATTCTCGCCTGTCTCTGCTTAGGGCTACATCAACAGCAAACAAACCATAGAGATAGAACTTGAAACTGCTTTATTGTGTCAATTTTCAAAGAGCTAGCACAAACCGTGTTTGTTTTAGAGTTCCAAATACATGTATCCCTATAGGAGAAAACAGAGTGAAACTTCAAAATGAAACCGGTTACTGCCAACGAACGGTTTAACCTAGAAGAACGAAATTTGGCGAGCCAAGTGGGATTGGTGTACTGATCATTACCTGAAAGTTTCATCAAGATTAAGTGAAAAAGGGTGTGCTGAGATTTCAGGAAACTCGTAGTTTTTTGGAAGCTTGGCAGGGCCTTTCCATGAAAGTGATTCTAGCCAGTCTCTGCTTAGGGCTACATCAACAGCAAACAAACAATAGAGATAGAACTTGAAACTGCTTTATTGTGTCAAGTTTCAAAGAGCTAGCACAAACCGTGTTTGATTTAGAGTTCCAAATACATGTATCCCTATAGGAGAAAACAGAGTGAAACCTCAAAATGAAACCGGTTACTGCCAACGAACGGTTTAACCTAGAAGAATGAAATTTGGCGAGCCAAGTCGGATTGGTGTACTGATCATTACCTGAAAGTTTCATCAAGAGTGGGTGAAAAAGTGTGTGCTGAGATTTCAGGCAACTCGTAGTTTTTTGGAAGCTTGGCAGGCCCTTTCCATGAAAGTGATTCTCGCCAGTCTCTGCTTAGGGCTACATCAACAGCAAACAAACCATAGAGATAGAACTTGAAACTGCTTTATTGTGTCAAGTTTCAAAGAGCTAGCACAAACCGTGTTTGATTTAGAGTTCCAAATACATGTATCCCTATAGGAGAAAACAGAGTGAAACCTCAAAATGAAACCGGTTACTGCCAGCGAACGGTTTAACCTAGAAGAACGAAATTTGGCGAGCCAAGTGGGATTGGTGTACTGATCATTACCTGAAAGTTTCATCAATATTGGGTGAAAAATGTGTGCTGAGATTTCAGGCAACTCGTAGTTTTTTGGAAGCTTGGCAGGCCCTTTCCATGAAAGTGATTCTCGCCAGTCTCTGCTTAGGGCTACATCAACAGCAAACAAACCATAGAGATAGAACTTGAAACTGCTTTATTGTGTCAAGTTTCAAAGAGCTGGCACAAACCGTGTTTGATTTAGAGTTCCAAATACATGTATCCCTATAGGAGAAAACAGAGTGAAACCTCAAAATGAAACCGGTTACTGCCAACGAACGGTTTAACCTAGAAGAATGAAATTTGGCGAGCCAAGTGGAATTGGTGTACTGATCATTACCTGAAAGTTTTATCAAGATTGGGTGAAAAAGTGTGTGCTGAGATTTCAGGCAACTCGTAGTTTTTTGGAAGCTTGGCAGGCCCTTTCCATGAAAGTGATTCTCGCCAGTCTCTGCTTAGGGCTACATCAACAGCAAACAAACCATAGAGATAGAACATGAAACTGCTTTATTGTGTCAAGTTTCAAAGAGCTAGCACAAACCGTGTTTGATTTAGAGTTCCAAATACATGTATCCCTATAGGAGAAAACAGAGTGAAACCTCAAAATGAAACCGATTACCGCCAACGAACGGTTTCACCTAGAAGAACGAAATTTGGCGAGCCAAGTGGGATTGGTGTACTGATCATTACCTGAAAGTTTCATCAAGATTGGGTGAAAAAGGGTGTGCTGAGATTTCAGGAAACTCGTAGTTTTTTGGAAGCTTGGCAGGCCCTTTACATGAAAGTGATTCTCGCCAGTCTCTGCTTAGGGCTACATCAACAGCAAACAAACCAAAGAGATAGAACTTGAAACTGCTTTATTGTGTCAAGTTTCAAAGAGCTAGCACAAACCGTGTTTGATTTAGAGTTCCAAATACATGTATCCCTATAGGAGAAAACAGAGTGAAACCTCAAAATGAAACCGGTTACTGCCAACGAACGGTTTAACCTAGAAGAACGAAATTTGGCGAGCCAAGTGGGATTGGTGTACTGATCATTACCTGAAAGTTTCATCAAGATTGGGTGAAAAAGTGTTTGCTGAGATTTCAGGCAACTCGTAGTTTTTTGGAAGCTTGGCAGGCCCTTTCCATGGATGTGATTCTCGCCAGTCTCTGCTTAGGGCTACATCAACAGCAAACAAACCATAGAGATAGAACTTGAAACTGCTTTATTGTGTCAAGTTTCAAAGAGCTAGCACAAACCGTGTTTCATTTAGAGTTCCAAATCCATGTATCCCTATAGGAGAAAACAGAGTGAAACCTCAAAATGAAACCGGTTACTGCCAACGAACGGTTTAACCTAGAAGAACGAAATTTGGCGAGCCAAGTGGGATTGGTGTACTGATCATTACCTGAAAGTTTCATCAAGATTGGGTGAAAAATGTGTGCTGAGATATCAGGCAACTCGTATTTTTTTGGAAGCTTGGCAGGCCCTTTCCATGAAAGTGATTCTCGCCAGTCTCTGCTTAGGGCTACATCAACAGCAAACAAACCATAGAGATAGAACTTGAAACTGCTTTATTGTGTCAAGTTTCAAAGAGCTAGCACAAACCGTGTTTGATTTAGAGTTCCAAATACATGTATCCCTATAGGAGAAAACAGAGTGAAACCTCAAAATGAAACCGGTTACTGCCAACGAACGGTTTAACCTAGAAGAACGAAATTTGGCGAGCCAAGTGGGATTGGTGTACTGATCATTACCTGAAAGTTTCATCAAGATTGGGTGAAAAAGTGTGTGCTGAGATTTCAGGCAACTCGTAGTTTTTTGGAAGCTTGGCAGGCCCTTTCCATGAAAGTGATTCTCGCCAGTCTCTGCTTAGGGCTACATCAACAGCAAACAAACCATAGAGATAGAACTTGAAACTGCTTTATTGTGTCAAGTTTCAAAGAGCTAGCACAAACCGTGTTTGATTTAGAGTTCCAAATACATGTATCCCTATAGGAGAAAACAGAGTGAAACCTCAAAATGAAACCGATTACCGCCAACGAACGGTTTAACCTAGAAGATCGAAATTTGGCGAGCCAAGTGGGATTGGTGTACTGATCATTACCTGAAAGTTTCATCAAGAGTGGGTGAAAAAGTGTGTGCTGAGATTTCTGGCAACTCGTAGTTTTTTGGAAGCTTGGCAGGCCCTTTCCATGAAAGTGATTCTCGCCAGTCTCTGCTTAGGGCTACATCAACAGCAAACAAACCATAGAGATAGAACTTGAAACTGCTTTATTGTGTCAAGTTTCAAAGAGCTAGCACAAACCGTGTTTGATTTAGAGTTCCAAATACATGTATCCCTATAGGAGAAAACAGAGTGAAACCTCAAAATGAAACCGGTTACTGCCAACGAACGGTTTAACCTAGAAGAACGAAATTTGGCGAGCCAAGTGGGATTGGTGTACTGATCATTACCTGAAAGTTTCATCAAGATTGGGTGAAAAATGTGTGCTGAGATTTCAGGCAACTCGTAGTTTTTTGGAAGCTTGGCAGGCCCTTTACATGAAAGTGATTCTCGCCAGTCTCTGCTTAGGGCTACATCAACAGCAAACAAACCATAGAGATAGAACTTGAAACTGCTTTATTGTGTCAAGTTTCAAAGAGCTAGCACAAACCGTGTTTGATTTAGAGTTCCAAATACATGTATCCCTATAGGAGAAAACAGAGTGAAACCTCAAAATGAAAACGGTTACTGCCAACGAACGGTTTAACCTAGAAGAATGAAATTTGGCGAGCCAAGTCGGATTGGTGTACTGATCATTACCTGAAAGTTTCATCAAGAGTGGGTGAAAAAGTGTGTGCTGAGATTTCAGGCAACTCGTAGTTTTTTGGAAGCTTGGCAGGCCCTTTCCATGAAAGTGATTCTCGCCAGTCTCTGCTTAGGGCTACATCAACAGCAAACAAACCATAGAGATAGAACTTGAAACTGCTTTATTGTGTCAAGTTTCAAAGAGCTAGCACAAACCGTGTTTGATTTAGAGTTCCAAATACATGTATCCCTATAGGAGAAAACAGAGTGAAACCTCAAAATGAAACCGGTTACTGCCAACGAACAGTTTAACCTAGAAGAACGAAATTTGGCGAGCCAAGTGGGATTGGTGTACTGATCATTACCTGAAAGTTTCATCAAGATTTTGTGAAAAAGTGTTTGCTGAGATTTCGGGCAACTCGTAGTTTTTTGGAAGCTTGGCAGGCCCTTTCCATGGATGTGATTCTCGCCAGTCTCTGCTTAGGGCTACATCAACAGCAAACAAACCATAGAGATAGAACTTGAAACTGCTTTATTGTGTCAAGTTTCAAAGAGCTAGCACAAACCGTGTTTGATTTAGAGTTCCAAATACATGTATCCCTATAGGAGAAAACAGAGTGAAACCTCAAAATGAAACCGGTTACTGCCAGCGAACGGTTTAACCTAGAAGAACGAAATTTGGCGAGCCAAGTGGGATTGTTGTACTGATCATTACCTGAAAGTTTCATCAAGATTGGGTGAAAAATGTGTGCTGAGATATCAGGCAACTCGTAGTTTTTTGGAAGCTTGGCAGGCCCTTTCCATGAAAGTGATTCTCGCCAGTCTCTGCTTAGGGCTACATCAACAGCAAACAAACCATAGAGATAGAACTTGAAACTGCTTTATTGTGTCAAGTTTCAAAGAGCTAGCACAAACCGTGTTTGATTTAGAGTTCCAAATACATGTATCCCTATAGGAGAAAACAGAGTGAAACCTCAAAATGAAACCGGTTACTGCCAACGAACGGTTTAACCTAGAAGAACGAAATTTGGCGAGCCAAGTGGGATTGGTGTACTGATCATTACCTGAAAGTTTCATCAAGATTGGGTGAAAAAGTGTGTGCTGAGATTTCAGGCAACTCGTAGTTTTTTGGAAGCTTGGCAGGCCCTTTCCATGAAAGTGATTCTCGCCAGTCTCTGCTTAGGGCTACATCAACAGCAAACAAACCATAGAGATAGAACTTGAAACTGCTTTATTGTGTCAAGTTTCAAAGAGCTAGCACAAACCGTGTTTGATTTAGAGTTCCAAATACATGTATCCCTATAGGAGAAAACAGAGTGAAACCTCAAAATGAAACCAATTACCGCCAACGAACGGTTTAACCTAGAAGAACGAAATTTGGCGAGCCAAGTGGGATTGGTGTACTGATCATTACCTGAAAGTTTCATCAAGAGTGGGTGAAAAAGTGTGTGCTGAGATTTCTGGCAACTCGTAGTTTTTTGGAAGCTTGGCAGGCCCTTTACATGAAAGTGATTCTCGCCAGTCTCTGCTTAGGGCTACATCAACAGCAAACAAACCATAGAGATAGAAGTTGAAACTGCTTTATTGTGTCAAGTTTCAAAGAGCTAGCACAAACCGTGTTTGATTTAGAGTTCCAAATACATGTATCCCTATAGGAGAAAACAGAGTGAAACCTCAAAATGAAACCGGTTACTGCCAACGAACGGTTTAACCTAGAAGAACGAAATTTGGCGAGCCAAGTGGGATTGGTGTACTGATCATTACCTGAAAGTTTCATCAAGATTGGGTGAAAAATGTGTGCTGAGATTTCAGGCAACTCGTAGTTTTTTGGAAGCTTGGCAGGCCCTTTACATGAAAGTGATTCTCGCCAGTCTCTGCTTAGGGCTACATCAACAGCAAACAAACCATAGAGATAGAACTTGAAACTGCTTTATTGTGTCAAGTTTCAAAGAGCTAGCACAAACCGTGTTTGATTTAGAGTTCCAAATACATGTATCCCTATAGGAGAAAACAGAGTGAAACCTCAAAATGAAACCGGTTACTGCCAACGAACGGTTTAACCTAGAAGAACGAAATTTGGCGAGCCAAGTGGGATTGGTGTACTGATCATTACCTGAAAGTTTCATCAAGATTGGGTGAAAAATGTGTGCTGAGATTTCAGGCAACTCGTAGTTTTTTGGAAGCTTGGCAGGCCCTTTCCATGAAAGTGATTCTCGCCAGTCTCTGCTTAGGGCTACATCAACAGCAAACAAACCATAGAGATAGAACTTGAAACTGCTTTATTGTGTCAAGTTTCAAAGAGCTAGCACAAACCGTGTTTTATTTAGAGTTCCAAATACATGTATCCCTATAGGAGAAAACAGAGTGAAACCTCAAAATGAAACCGGTTACTGCCAACGAACGGTTTAACCTAGAAGAACGAAATTTGGCGAGCCAAGTGGGATTGGTGTACTGATCATTACCTGAAAGTTTCATCAAGATTGGGTGAAAAATGTGTGCTGAGATTTCAGGCAACTCGTAGTTTTTTGGAAGCTTGGCAGGCCCTTTCCATGAAAGTGATTCTCGCCAGTCTCTGCTTAGGGCTACATCAACAGCAAACAAACCATAGAGATAGAACTTGAAACTGCTTTATTGTGTCAAGTTTCAAAGAGCTAGCACAAACCGTGTTTGATTTAGAGTTCCAAATACATGTATCCCTATAGGAGAAAACAGAGTGAAACCTCAAAATGAAACCGGTTACTGCCAACGAACGGTTTAACCTAGAAGAATGAAATTTGGCGAGCCAAGTCGGATTGGTGTAGTGATCATTACCTGAAAGTTTCATCAAGAGTGGGTGAAAAAGTGTGTGCTGAGTTTTCAGGCAACTCGTAGTTTTTTGGAAGCTTGGCAGGCCCTTTCCATGAAAGTGATTCTCGCCAGTCTCTGCTTAGGGCTACATCAACAGCAAACAAACCATAGAGATAGAACTTGAAACTGCTTTATTGTGTCAAGTTTCAAAGAGCTAGCACAAACCGTGTTTGATTTAGAGTTCCCAATACATGTATCCCTATAGGAGAAAACAGAGTAAAACCTCAAAATGAAACCGGTTACTGCCAACGAACGGTTTAACTTAGAAGAACGAAATTTGGCGAGCCAAGTGGGATTGGTGTACTTATCATTGCCTGAAAGTTTCATCAAGATTGGGTGAAAAAGTGTGTGCTGAGATTTCAGGCAACTCGTAGTTTTTTGGAAGCTTGGCAGGCCCTTTCCATGAAAGTGATTCTCGCCAGTCTCTGCTTAGGGCTACATCAACAGCAAACAAACCATAGAGATAGAACTTGAAACTGCTTTATTGTGTCAAGTTTCAAAGAGCTAGCACAAACCGTGTTTGATTTAGAGTTCCAAATACATGTATCCCTATAGGAGAAAACAAAGTAAAACCTCAAAATGAAACCGGTTACTGCCAACGAACGGTTTAACCTAGAACAACGAAATTTGGCGAGCCAAGTGGGATTGGTGTACTTATCATTACCTGAAAGTTTCATCAAGATTGGGTGAAAAAGTGTGTGCTGAGATTGCAGGCAACTCGTAGTTTTTTGGAAGCTTGGCAGGCCCTTTCCATTAAAGTGATTCTCGCCAGTCTCTGCTTAGGGCTGCATCAACAGCAAACAAACCATAGAGATAGAACTTGAAACTGCTTTATTGTGTCAAGTTTCAAAGAGCTAGCACAAACCGTGTTTGATTTAGATTTCCAAATACATGTATCCCTATAGGAGAAAACAGAGTGAAACCTCAAAATGAAACTGGTTACTGCCAACGAACGGTTTAACCTAGAAGAACGAAATTTGGCGAGCCAAGTGGGATTGGTGTACTGATCATTACCTGAAAGTTTCATCAAGATTGGGTGAAAAAGTGTGTGCTGAGATTTCAGGCAACTCGTAGTTTTTTGGAAGCTGGGGAGGCCCTTTCCATGAAAGTGATTCTCGCCAGTCTCTGCTTAGGGCTACATCAACAGCAAACAAACCATAGAGATAGAACTTGAAACTGCTTTATTGTGTCAAGTTTCAAAGAGCTAGCACAAACCGTGTTTGATTTAGAGTTCCAAATACATGTATCCCTATAGGAGAAAACAGAGTGAAACCTCAAAATGAAGCCGGTAACTTCCATCGAACGGTTTAACCTAGAAGAACGAAATTTGGCGAGCCAAGTGGGATTGGTGTACTGATCATTACCTGAAAGTTTCATCAAGATTGGGTGAAAAAGTGTGTGCTGAGATTTCGGGCAACTCGTAGTTTTTTGGAAGCTCGGCAGGCCCTTTCCATGAAAGTGATTCTTGCCAGTCTCTGCTTAGGGCTACATCAACAGCAAACAAACCATAGAGATAGAACTTGAAACTACTTTATTGTGTCAAGTTTCAAAAAGCTAGCACAAACCGTGTTTGATTTAGAGTTCCAAATACATGTATCCCTATAGGAGAAAACAGAGTGAAACCTCAAAATGAAACCGGTTACTGCCAACGAACGGTTTAACCTAGAAGAACGAAATTTGGCGAGCCAAGTGGGATTGGTGTACTGATCATTACCTGAAAGTTTCATCAAGATTGGGTTAAAAATGTGTGCTGAGATTTCAGGCAACTCGTAGTTTTTTGGAAGCTTGGCAGGCCCTTTCCATGAAAGTGATTCTCGCCAGTCTCTGCTTAGGGCTACATCAACAGCAAACAAACCATAGAGATAGAACTTGAAACTGCTTTATTGTGTCAAGTTTCAAAGAGCTAGCACAAACCGTGTTTGATTTAGAGTTCCAAATACATGTATCCCTATAGGAGAAAACAGAGTGAAACCTCAAAATGAAACCGGTTACTGCCAACGAACGGTTTAACCTAGAAGAACGAAATTTGGCGAGCCACGTGGGATTGGTGTACTGATCATTACCTGAAAGTTTCATCAAGATTGGGTGAAAAAGTGTTTGCTGAGATTTCGGGCAACTCGTAGTTTTTTGGAAGCTTGGCAGGCCCTTTCCATGGATGTGATTCTCGCCAGTCTCTGCTTAGTGCTACATCAACAGCAAACAAACCATAGAGATAGAACTTGAAACTGCTTTATTGTGTCAAGTTTCAAAGAGCTAGCACAAACCGTGTTTGATTTAGAGTTCCAAATACATGTATCCCTATAGGAGAAAACAGAGTGAAACCTCAAAATGAAACCGGTTACTGCCAGCGAACGGTTTAACCTAGAAGAACGAAATTTGGCGAGCCAAGTGGGATTGGTGTACTGATCATTACCTGAAAGTTTCATCAAGATTGGGTGAAAAATGTGTGCTGAGATTTCAGGCAACTCGTAGTTTTTTGGAAGCTTGGCAGGCCCTTTCCATGAAAGTGATTCTCGCCAGTCTCTGCTTAGGGCTACATCAACAGCAAACAAACCATAGAGATAGAACTTGAAACTGCTTTATTGTGTCAAGTTTCAAAGAGCTAGCACAAACCGTGTTTTATTTAGAGTTCCAAATACATGTATCCCTATAGGAGAAAACAGAGTGAAACCTCAAAATGAAACCGGTTACTGCCAACGAACGGTTTAACCTAGAAGAACGAAATTTGGCGAGCCAAGTGGGATTGGTGTACTGATCATTACCTGAAAGTTTCATCAAGATTGGGTGAAAAATGTGTGCTGAGATTTCAGGCAACTCGTAGTTTTTTGGAAGCTTGGCAGGCCCTTTCCATGAAAGTGATTCTCGCCAGTCTCTGCTTAGGGCTACATCAACAGCAAACAAACCATAGAGATAGAACTTGAAACTGCTTTATTGTGTCAAGTTTCAAAGAGCTAGCACAAACCGTGTTTGATTTAGAGTTCCAAATACATGTATCCCTATAGGAGAAAACAGAGTGAAACCTCAAAATGAAACCGGTTACTGCCAACGAACGGTTTAACCTAGAAGAATGAAATTTGGCGAGCCAAGTCGGATTGGTGTACTGATCATTACCTGAAAGTTTCATCAAGAGTGGGTGAAAAAGTGTGTGCTGAGATTTCAGGCAACTCGTAGTTTTTTGGAAGCTTGGCAGGCCCTTTCCATGAAAGTGATTCTCGCCAGTCTCTGCTTAGGGCTACATCAACAGCAAACAAACCATAGAGATAGAACTTGAAACTGCTTTATTGTGTCAAGTTTCAAAGAGCTAGCACAAACCGTGTTTGATTTAGAGTTCCCAATACATGTATCCCTATAGGAGAAAACAGAGTAAAACCTCAAAATGAAACCGGTTACTGCCAACGAACGGTTTAACTTAGAAGAACGAAATTTGGTGAGCCAAGTGGGATTGGTGTACTTATCATTGCCTGAAAGTTTCATCAAGATTGGGTGAAAAAGTGTGTGCTGAGATTTCAGGCAACTCGTAGTTTTTTGGAAGCTTGGCAGGCCCTTTCCATGAAAGTGATTCTCGCCAGTCTCTGCTTAGGGCTACATCAACAGCAAACAAACCATAGAGATAGAACTTGAAACTGCTTTATTGTGTCAAGTTTCAAAGAGCTAGCACAAACCGTGTTTGATTTAGAGTTCCAAATACATGTATCCCTATAGGAGAAAACAGAGTAAAACCTCAAAATGAAACCGGTTACTGCCAACGAACGGTTTAACCTAGAACAACGAAATTTGGCGAGCCAAGTGGGATTGGTGTACTTATCATTACCTGAAAGTTTCATCAAGATTGGGTGAAAAAGTGTGTGCTGAGATTGCAGGCAACTCGTAGTTTTTTGGAAGCTTGGCAGGCCCTTTCCATTAAAGTGATTCTCGCCAGTCTCTGCTTAGGGCTGCATCAACAGCAAACAAACCATAGAGATAGAACTTGAAACTGCTTTATTGTGTCAAGTTTCAAAGAGCTAGCACAAACCGTGTTTGATTTAGAGTTCCAAATACATGTATCCCTATAGGAGAAAACAGAGTGAAACCTCAAAATGAAACTGGTTACTGCCAACGAACGGTTTAACCTAGAAGAACGAAATTTGGCGAGCCAAGTGGGATTGGTGTACTGATCATTACCTGAAAGTTTCATCAAGATTGGGTGAAAAAGTGTGTGCTGAGATTTCAGGCAACTCGTAGTTTTTTGGAAGCTGGGATTCCCTTTCCATGAAAGTGATTCTCGCCAGTCTCTGCTTAGGGCTACATCAACAGCAAACAAACCATAGAGATAGAACTTGAAACTGCTTTATTGTGTCAAGTTTCAAAGAGCTAGCACAAACCGTGTTTGATTTAGAGTTCCAAATACATGTATCCCTATAGGAGAAAACAGAGTGAAACCTCAAAATGAAGCCGGTAACTTCCAACGAACGGTTTAACCTAGAAGAACGAAATTTGGCGAGCCAAGTGGGATTGGTGTACTGATCATTACCTGAAAGTTTCATCAAGATTGGGTGAAAAAGGGTGTGCTGATATTTCAGGGAACTCGTAGTTTTTTGGAAGCTTGGCAGGCCCTTTCCATGAAAGTGATTCTCGCCAGTCTCTGCTTAGGGCTACAGCAACAGCAAACAAACCATAGAGATAGAACTTGAAACTGCTTTATTGTGTCAAGTTTCAAAGAGCTAGCACAAACCGTGTTTGATTTAGAGTTCCAAATACATGTATCCCTCTAGGAGAAAACAGAGTGAAACCTCAAAATGAAACCGGTTACTGCCAACGAACGGTTTAACCTAGAAGAACAAAATTTGGCGAGCCAAGTGGGATTGGTGTACTGATCATTACCTGAAAGTTTCATCAAGATTGGGTGAAAAAGTGTGTGCTGAGATTTCGGGCAACTCGTAGTTTTTTGGAAGCTCGGCAGGCCCTTTCCATGAAAGTGATTCTCGCCAATCTCTGCTTAGGGCTACATCAACAGCAAACAAACCATAGAGATAGAACTTGAAACTGCTTTATTGTGTCAAGTTTCAAAGAGCTAGCACAAACCGTGTTTGATTTAGGGTTCCAAATACATGTATCCCTATAGGAGAAAACAGAGTGAAACCTCAAAATGAAACTGGTTACTGCCAACGAACGGTTTAACCTAGAAGAACGAAATTTGGCGAGCCAAGTGGGATTGGTGTACTGATCATTACCTGAAAGTTTCATCAAGATTGGGTGAAAAAGTGTGTGCTGAGATTTCAGGCAACTCGTAGTTTTTTGGAAGCTGGGATTCCCTTTCCATGAAAGTGATTCTCGCCAGTCTCTGCTTAGGGCTACATCAACAGCAAACAAACCATAGAGATAGAACTTGAAACTGCTTTATTGTGTCAAGTTTCAAAGAGCTAGCACAAACCGTGTTTGATTTAGAGTTCCAAATACATGTATCCCTATAGGAGAAAACAGAGTGAAACCTCAAAATGAAGCCGGTAACTTCCAACGAACGGTTTAACCTAGAAGAACGAAATTTGGCGAGCCAAGTGGGATTGGTGTACTGATCATTACCTGAAATTTTCATCAAGATTGGGTGAAAAAGGGTGTGCTGATATTTCAGGCAACTCGTAGTTTTTTGGAAGCTTGGCAGGCCCTTTCCATGAAAGTGATTCTCGCCAGTCTCTGCTTAGGGCTACAGCAACAGCAAACAAACCATAGAGATAGAACTTGAAACTGCTTTATTGTGTCAAGTTTCAAAGAGCTAGCACAAACCGTGTTTGATTTAGAGTTCCAAATACATGTATCCCTCTAGGAGAAAACAGAGTGAAACCTCAAAATGAAACCGGTTACTGCCAACGAACGGTTTAACCTAGAAGAACAAAATTTGGCGAGCCAAGTGGGATTGGTGTACTGATCATTACCTGAAAGTTTCATCAAGATTGGGTGAAAAAGTGTGTGCTGAGATTTCGGGCAACTCGTAGTTTTTTGGAAGCTCGGCAGGCCCTTTCCATGAAAGTGATTCTTGCCAGTCTCTGCTTATGGCTACATCAACAGCAAACAAACCATAGAGATAGAACGTGAAACTACTTTATTGTGTCAAGTTTCAAAAAGCTAGCACAAACCGTGTTTGATTTAGAGTTCCAAATACATGTATCCCTATAGGAGAAAACAGAGTGAAACCTCAAAATGAAACAGGTTACTGCCAACGAACGATTTAACCTAGAAGAACGAAATTTGGCGAGCCAAGTGGGATTGGTGTACTGATCATTACCTGAAAGTTTCATCAAGATTGGGTTAAAAATGTGTGCTGAGATTTCAGGCAACTCGTAGTATTTTGGAAGCTTGGCAGGCCCTTTCCATGAAAGTGATTCTCGCCAGTCTCTGCTTAGGGCTACATCAACAGCAAACAAACCATAGAGATAGAACTTGAAACTGCTTTATTGTGTCAAGTTTCAAAGAGCTAGCACAAACCGTGTTTGATTTAGAGTTCCAAATACATGTATCCCTATAGGAGAAAACAGAGTGAAACCTCAAAATGAAACCGGTTACTGCCAACGAACGGTTTAACCTAGAAGAATGAAATTTGGCGAGCCAAGTGGGATTGGTGTACTGATCATTACCTGAAAGTTTCATCAAGATTGGGTGAAAAAGGGTGTGCTGAGATTTCAGGCAACTCGTAGTTTTTTGGAAGCTTGGCAGGCCCTTTCCATGAAAGTGATTCTCGCCAGTCTCTGCTTAGGGCTACATCAACAGCAAACAAACCATAGAGATAGAACTTGAAACTGCTTTATTGTGTCAAGTTTCAAAGAGCTAGCACAAACCGTGTTTGATTTAGAGTTCCAAATACATGTATCCCTATAGGAGAAAACAGAGTGAAACCTCAAAATAAAACCGGTTACTGCCAACGAACGGTTTAACCTAGAAGAACGAAATTTGGCGAGCCAAGTGGGATTGGTGTACTGATCATTACCTGAAAGTTTCATCAAGATTGGGTGAAAAAGTGTGTGCTGAGATTTCGGGCAACTCGTAGTTTTTTGGAAGCTTGGCAGGCCCTTTCCATGAAAGTGGTTCTTGCCAGTCTCTGCTTAGGGCTACATCAACAGCAAACAAACCATAGAGATAGAACTTGAAACTACTTTATTGTGTCAAGTTTCAAAAAGCTAGCACAAACCGTGTTTGATTTAGAGTTCCAAATACATGTATCCCTATAGGAGAAAACAGAGTGAAACCTCAAAATGAAACCGGTTACTGCCAACGAACGGTTTAACCTAGAAGAACGAAGTTTGGCGAGCCAAGTGGGATAGGTGTACTGATCATTACCTGAAAGTTTCATCAAGATTGGGTGAAAAATTGTGTGCTGAGATTTCGGGCAACTCGAAGTTTTTTGGAAGCTTGGCAGGCCCTTTCCATGAAAGTGATTCTCGCCAGTCTCTGCTTAGGGCTACATCAACAGCAAACAAACCATAGAGATAGAACTTGAAACTACTTTATTGTGTCAAGTTTCAAAGAGCTAGCACAAACCGTGTTTGATTTAGAGTTCTAAATACATGTATCCCTATAGGAGAAAACAGAGTGAAACCTCAAAATGAAACCGGTTACTGCCAACGAACGGTTTAACCTAGAAGAACGAAATTTGGCGAGCTAAGTGGGATTGGTGTACTGATCATTACCTGAAAGTTTCATCAAGATTGGGTGAAAAAGTGTGTGCTGAGATTTCGGGAACTCGTAGTTTTTTGGAAGCTTGGCAGGCCCTTTCCATGAAAGTGATTCTCGCCAGTCTCTGCTTGGGGCTACATCAACAGCAAACAAACCATAGAGATAGAACTTGAAACTGCTTTATTGTGTCAAGTTTCAAAGAGCTAGCCCAAACCGTGTTTGATTTAGAGTTCCAAATACATGTATCCCTATAGGAGAAAACAGAGTGAAACCTCAAAATAAAACCGGTTACTGCCAACGAACGGTTTAACCTAGAAGAACGAAATTTGGCGAGCCAAGTGGGATTGGTGTACTGATCATTACCTGAAAGTTTCATCAAGATTGGGTGAAAAATGTGTGCTGAGATTTCAGGCAACTCGTAGTTTTTTGGAAGCTTGGCAGGCCCTTTCCATGAAAGTGATTCTCGCCAGTCTCTGCTTAGGGCTACATCAACAGCAAACAAACCATAGAGATAGAACTTGAAACTGCTTTATTGTGTCAAGTTTCAAAGAGCTAGCACAAACCGTGTTTGATTTAGAGTTCCAAATACATGTATCCCTCTAGGAGAAAACAGAGTGAAACCTCAAAATGAAACCGGTTACTGCCAACGAACGGTTTAACCTAGAAGAACGAAATTTGGCGAGCCAAGTGGGATTGGTGTACTGATCATTACCTGAAAGTTTCATCAAGATTGGGTGAAAAAGTGTGTGCTGAGATTTCGGGCAACTCGTAGTTTTTTGGAAGCTTTGCAGGCCCTTTCCATGAAAGTGATTCTTGCCAGTCTCTGCTTAGGGCTACATCAACAGCAAACAAACCATAGAGATAGAACTTGAAACTACTTTATTGTGTCAAGTTTCAAAAAGCTAGCACAAACCGTGTTTGATTTAGAGTTCCAAATACATGTATCCCTATAGGAGAAAACAGAGTGAAACCTCAAAATGAAACCGGTTACTGCCAACGAACGGTTTAACCTAGAAGAACGAAATTTGGCGAGCCAAGTGGGATTGGTGTACTGATCATTACCTGAAAGTTTCATCAAGATTGGGTAAAAAATGTGTGCCGAGATATCAGGCAACTCGTAGTTTTTTGGAAGCTTGGCAGGCCCTTTCCATGAAAGTGATTCTCGCCAGTCTCTGCTTAGGGCTACATCAACAGCAAACAAACCATAGAGATAGAACTTGAAACTGCTTTATTGTGTCAAGTTTCAAAGAGCTAGCACAAACCGTGTTTGATTTAGAGTTCCAAATACAAGTATCCCTATAGGAGAAAACAGAGTGAAACCTCAAAATGAAACCGGTTACTGCCAACAAACGGTTTAACCTAGAAGAACGAAATTTGGCGACCCAAGTGGGATTGGTGTACTGATCATTACCTGAAAGTTTCATCAAGATTGGGTGAAAAAGTGTGTGCTGAGATTTCAGGAAACTCATAGTTTTTTGGAAGCTTGGCAGGCCCTTTCCATGAAAGTGATTCTCGCCAGTCTCTGCTTAGGGCTACATCAACAGCAAACAAACCATAGAGATAGAACTTGAAACTGCTTTATTGTGTCAAGTTTCAAAGAGCTAGCACAAACCGTGTTTGATTTAGAGTTCTAAATACATGTATCCCTATAGGAGAAAACAGAGTGAAACCTCAAAATGAAACCGGTTACTGCCAACGAACGGTTTAACCTAGAAGAACGAAATTTGGCGAGCTAAGTGGGATTGGTGTACTGATCATTACCTGAAAGTTTCATCAAGATTGGGTGAAAAAGTGTGTGCTGAGATTTCGGGAACTCGTAGTTTTTTGGAAGCTTGGCAGGCCCTTTCCATGAAAGTGATTCTCGCCAGTCTCTGCTTAGGGCTACATCAACAGCAAACAAACCATAGAGATAGAACTTGAAACTGCTTTATTGTGTCAAGTTTCAAAGAGCTAGCACAAACCGTGTTTGATTTAGAGTTCCAAATACATGTATCCCTCTAGGAGAAAACAGAGTGAAACCTCAAAATGAAACCGGTTACTGCCAACGAACGGTTTAACCTAGAAGAACGAAATTTGGCGAGCCAAGTGGGATTCGTGTACTGATCATTACCTGAAAGTTTCATCAAGATTGGGTGAAAAAGGGTGTGCTGAGATTTTGGGCAACTCGTAGTTTTTTGGAAGCTTGGCAGGCCCTTTCCATGAAAGTGATTCTCGCCAGTCTCTGCTTAGGGCTACATCAACAGCAAACAAACCAAAGAGATAGAACTTGAAACTGCTTTATTGTGTCAAGTTTCAAAGAGCTAGCACAAACCGTGTTTGATTTAGAGTTCCAAATGCATGTATCCCTATAGGAGAAAAAAGAGTGAAACCTCAAAACGAAACCGGTTACTGCCAACGAATGGTTTAACCTAGAAGAACGAAATTTGGCGAGCCAAGTGGGATTGGTGTACTGATCATTACCTGAAAGTTTCATCAAGATTGGGTGAAAAAGTGTGTTCTTTGATTTGAGGCAACTCGTAGTTTTTTGGAAGCTTGGCAGGCCCTTTCCATGAAAGTGATTCTCGCCAGTCTCTGCTTAGGGCTACATCAACAGCAAACAAACCATAGAAATAGAACTTGAAACTGCTTTATTGTGTCAAGTTTCAAAGAGCTAGCACAAACCGTGTTTGATTTAGAGTTCCAAATGCATGTATCCCTATAGGAGAAAAAAGAGTGAAACCTCAAAACGAAACCGGTTACTGCCAAGGAATGGTTTAACCTAGAAGAACGAAATTTGGCGAGCCAAGTGGGATTGGTGTACTGATCATTACCTGAAAGTTTCATCAAGATTGGGTGAAAAAGTGTGTGCTGAGATTTCAGGAAACTCGTAGTTTTTTGGAAGCTTGACAGGCTCTTTTCATGAAAGTGATTCTCGCCAGTCTCTGCTTAGGGCTACATCAACAGCAAACAAACCATAGAGATAGAATTAAAACTGATTTATTGTGTCAAGTTTCAAAGAGCTAGCACAAACCGTGTTTGATTTAGAGTTCCAAATACATGTATCCCTATAGGAGAAAACAGAGTGAAACCTCAAAATGAAACCGGTTACTGCCAACGAACGGTTTAACCTAGAAGAACGAAATTTGGCGAGCCAATTGGGATTGGTGTACTGATCATTACCTGAAAGTTTCATCAAGATTGGGTGAAAAAGTGTTTGCTGAGATTTCAGTCAACTCGTAGTTTCTTGGAAGCTTGGCAGGCCCTTTCCATGAAAGTGATTCTCGCCAGTCTCTGCTTATGGCTACATCAACAGCAAACAAACCATAGAGATAGAACTTGAAACTGCTTTATTGTGTCAAGTTTCAAAGAGCTAGCCCAAACTGGGTTTGATTTAGAGTTCCAAATACATGTATCCCTATAGGAGAAAACAGAGTGAAACCTCAAAATGAAACCGGTTACTGCCAACGAACGGTTTAACCTAGAAGAACAAAATTTGGCGAGCCAAGTGGGATTGGTGTACTGATCATTACCTGAAAGTATCATCAAGATTGGGTGAAAAAGTGTTTGCTGAGATTTCAGGCAACTGGTAATTTTTTGGAAGCTTGGCAGGCCCTTTCCATGAAAGTGATTCTCGCCAGTCTCTGCTTAGGGCTACATCAACAGTAAACAAACCATAAAGATAGAACTTGAAACTGCTTTATTGTGTCAAGTTTCAAAGAGCTAGCACAAACCGTGTTTGATTTAAAGTTCCAACTACATGTATCCCTAGAGGAGAAAACAGAGTGAAACCTCAAAATGAAACCGGTTACTGCCAACAAACGGTTTAACTTAGAAGAACGAAATTTGGCGAGCCAAGTGGGATTGGTGTACTGATCATTACCTGAAAGTATCATCAAGATTGGATGAAAAAGTGTTTGCTGAGATTTCCGTCAACTGGTAGTTTTTTGAAAGCTTGGCAGGCCCTTTCCATGAAAGTGATTCTCGAAAATCTCTGCTTAGGGCTACATCAACAGCAAACAAACCATAGAGATAGAACTTGAAACTGCTTTATTGTGTCAAGTTTCAAAGAGCTAGCACAAACCGTGTTTGATTTAGAGTTCCAAATACATGTATCCCTAAAGGAGAAAACAGAGTGAAACCTCAAATTGAAACCGGTTACTGCCAACGAACGGTTTAACCTAGAAGAACGAAATTTGGCGAGCCAAGTGGGATTGGTGTACTGATCATTACCTGAAAGTATCATCAAGATTGGGTGAAAAAGTGTTTGCCGAGATTTCAGGCAACTCGTAGTTTTTTGGAAGCTTGGCAGGCCCTTTCAATGAAAGTGATTCTCGCCAGTCTCTGCTTAGGGCTACATCAGCAGGAAACAAACCATAAAGATAGAACTTGAAACTGCTTTATTTTGTCAAGTTTCAAAGAGCTAGCCCAAACTGGGTTTGATTTAGAGTTCCAAATACATGTATCCTTACAGGAGAAAACAAAGTGAAACCTCAAAATGAAATCGGTTACTACCAACGAACGGTTTAACCTAGAAGAATGGAATTTGGCGAGCCAAATGGGATTGGTGTACTGATCATTACCTGAAAGTTTCATCAAGGTTGGGTGAAAAAGTGTTTGCTGAGATTTCAGGCAACTCGTAGTTTTTTGGAAGCTTGGCAGGCCCTTTCCATGAAAGTGATTCTCTCCAGTCTCTGCTTAGGGCTACATCAACAGCAAACAAACCATAGAGATAGAACTTGAAACAGCTTTATTGTGTCAAGTTTCAAAGAGCTAGCACAAACCGTGTTTGATTTAGAGTTCCAAATACATGTATCCCTATAGGAGAAAACAGAGTGAAACCTCAAAATGAAACCGGTTACTGCCAACGAACGGTTTAACCTAGAAGAACGAAATTTGGCGAGCAAAGTGGGATTGGTGTACTGATCATTCCCTGAAAGTTTCATCAAGATTGGGTGAAAAAGTGTTTGCTGAGATTTTAGGCAACTCGTAGTTTTTTGGAAGCTTGGCAGGCCCTTTCCATTAAAGTGATTCTCGCCAGTCTCTGCTTAGGGCTACATCAATAGCAAACAAACCATAGAGATAGAACTTGAAACTGCTTTATTGTATCAAGTTTCAAAGAGCTTGCACAAACCGTGTTTGATTTAGAGTTCCAAATACATGTATCCCTATAGGAGAAAACAGAGTGAAACCTCAAAATGGAACCGGTTACTGCCAACGAACGGTTTAACCTAGAAGAACGAAATTTGGCGAGCCAAGTGGGATTGGTGTACTGATCATTACCTGAAAGTATCATCAAGATTGGGTGAAAAAGTGTGTGCTGAGATTTCAGGCAACTGGTAGTTTTTTGGTAGCTTGGCAGGCCCTTTCCATGAAAGTGATTCTCGCCAGTCTCTGCTTAGGGCTACATCAACAGCAAACAAACCATAGAGATAGAACTTGAAACTGCTTTATTGTGTCAAGTTTCAAAGTGCTAGCACAAACTGTGTTTCATTTAGAGTTCCAAATACATGTATCCCTCTAGGAGAAAACAGAGTGAAACCTCAAAATGAAACCGGTTACTGCCAACGAACGGTTTAACCTAGAAGAACGAAATTTGGCGAGCCAAGTGGGATTGGTGTACTGATCATTGCCTGAAAGTTTCATCAAGATTGGGTGAAAAAGTGTGTGCTGAGATTTCAGGCAACTCGTAGTTTTTTGGAAGCTTGGCAGGCCCTTACCATGAAAGTGATTCTCGCCAGTCGCTGCTTAGGGCTACATCAACAGCAAACAAACCATAGAGATAGAACTTGAAACTGCTTTATTATGTCAAGTTTCAAAGAGCTAGCACAAACCGTGTTTGATTTAGAGTTCCAAATACATGTATCCCTATAGGAGAAAACAGAGTGAAACCTCAAAATGGAACCGGTTACTGCCAACGAACGGTTTAACCTAGAAGAACGAAATTTGGCGAGCCAAGTGGGATTGGTGTACTGATCATTACCTGAAAGTATCATCAAGATTGGGTGAAAAAGTGTGTGCTGAGATTTCAGGCAACTGGTAGTTTTTTGGTAGCTTGGCAGGCCCTTTCCATGAAAGTGATTCTCGCCAGTCTCTGCTTAGGGCTACATCGACAGCAAACAAACCATAGAGATAGAACGTGAAACTGCTTTATTGTGTCAAGTTTCAAAGTGCTAGCACAAACTGTGTTTGATTTAGAGTTCCAAATACATGTATCCCTATAGGAGAAAACAGAGTTAAACCTCAAAATGAAACCGGTTACTGCCAACGAACGGTTTAACCTAGAAGAACGAAATTTGGCGAGCCAAGTGGGATTGGTGTACTGATCATTACCTGAAAGTTTCATCAAGATTGGGTGAAAAAGTGTGTGCTGATATTTCAGGAAACTCGTAGTTTTTTGGAAGCTTGGCAGGCCCTTTCCATGAAAGTGATTCTCGCCAGTCGCTGCTTAGGGCTACATCAACAGCAAACAAAACATAGAGATAGAACTTGAAACTGCTTTATTGTGTCAAGTTTCAAAGAGCTAGCACAAACCGTGTTTGATTTAGAGTTCCAAATACATGTATCCCTATAGGAGAAAACAGAGTGAAACCTCAAAATGGAACCGGTTACTGCCAACGAACAGTTTAACCTAGAAGAACGAAATTTGGCGAGCCAAGTGGGATTGGTGTACTGATCATTACCTGAAAGTATCATCAAGATTGGGTGAAAAAGTGTTTGCTGAGATTTCAGGCAACTCGTAGTTTTTTGGAAGCTTGGCAGGCCCTTTCCATGAAAGTGATTCTCGCCAGTCTCTGCTTAGGGCTACATCAACAGCAAACAAACCATAAAGATAGAACGTGAAACTGCTTTATTGTGTCAAGTTTCAAAGAGCTAGCACAAACCGTGTTTGATTTAGAGTTCCAAATACATGTATCCCTATAAGAGAAAACAGAGTGAAACCTCAAAATGAAACCGGTTACTGCCAACGAACGGTTTAACCTAGAAGAACGAAATTTGGCCAGCCAAGTGGGATTGGTGTACTGATCATTACCTGAAAATTTCTTCAAGATTGGGTGAAAAAGTGTGTGCTGAGATTTCTGGCAACTCGTAGTTTTTTGGAAGCTTGGCAGGCCCTTTCCATGAAAGTGATTCTCGCCAGTCTCTGCTTAGGGCTACATCAACAGCAAACAAACCATAGAAATAGAACTTTAAACTGCTTTATTGTGTCAAGTTTCAAAGAGCTAGCACAAACTGTGTTTGATTTAGAGTTCCAAATACATGTATCCCTATAGGAGAAAACAGAGTGAAACCTCAAAATGAAACCGGTTACTGCCAACGAACGGTTTAACCTAGAAGAACGAAATTTGGCGAGCCAAGTGGGATTGGTGTACTGATCATTACCTGAAAGTTTCATCAAGATTGGGTGAAAAAGTGTTTGCTGAGATTTCAGGCAACTCGTAGTTTTTTGGAAGCTTGGCAGGCCCTTTCCATGTAAGTGATTCTCGCCAGTCTCTGCTTAGGGCTACATCAACAGCAAACAAACCATAGAGATAGAACTTGAAACTGCTTTATTGTGTCAAGTTTCAAAGAGCTAGCACAAACCGTGTTTGATTTAGAGTTCCAAATACATGTATCCCTATAGGAGAAAACAGAGTGAAAACCTCAAAATGTAACCGGTTACAGCCAACGAACGGTTTAACCTAGAAGAACGAAATTTGGCGAGCCAAGTGGGATTGGTGTACTGATCATTACCTGAAAGTTTCATCAAGATTGGGTGAAAAAGTGTTTGCTGAGATTTAAGGCAACTCGTAGTTTTTTGGAAGCTTGGCAGGCCCTTTTCATGAAAGTGATTCTCGCCAGTCTCTGCTTAGGGCTACATCAACAGCAAACAAACCATAGAGATAGAACTTGAAACTGCTTTATTGTGTCAAGTTTCAAAGAGCTAGCACAAACCGTGTTCGATTTAGAGTTCCAAATGCATGTATCCCTATAGGAGAAAAAAGAGTGAAACCTCAAAACGAAACCGGTTACTGCCAACGAACGGTTTAACCTAGAAGAACGAAATTTGGCGAGCCAAGTGGATTGGTGTACTGATCATTACCTGAATGTTTCATCAAGATTGGGTGAAAAAGTGTTTGCTGAGATTTCAGGCAACTCGTAGTTTTTTGGAAGCTTGGCAGGCCCTTTCCATGAAAGTGATTCTCGCCAGTCTCTGCTTAGGGGTACATCAACAGCAAACAAACCATAGAGATAGAACTTGAAACTGCTTTATTGTGTCAAGTTTCAAAGAGCTAGCACAAACCGTGTTTGATTTAGAGTTCCAAATACATGTGTCCCTATAGGAGAAAACAGAGTGAAACCTCAAAATGAAACCGGTTACTGCCAACGAACGGTTTAACCTAGAAGAACGAAATTTGGCGAGCCAAGTGGGATTGGTTTACTGATCATTACCTGAAAGTTTCATCAAAATTGGGTGAAAAAGTGTGTGCTCAGATTTAAGGCAACTCGTAGTTTTTTGGAAGCTTGGCAGGCCCTTTTCATGAAAGTGATTCTCGCCAGTCTCTGCTTAGGGCTAAATCAACAGCAAACAAACCATAGAGATAGAACTTGAAACTGCTTTATTGTGTCAAGTTTCAATGAGCTAGCCCAAACTGGGTTTGATTTAGAGTTCCAAATACATGTATCCCTATAGGAGAAAACAGAGTGAAACCTCAAAATGAAACCGGTTACTGCCAACGAACGGTTTAACCTAGAAGAACGAAATTTGGTGATCCAAGTGAGATTGGTGTACTGATCATTACCTGAAAGATTCATCAAGATTGGGTGAAAAAGTGTTTGCTGAGATTTAAGGCAACTCGTACTTTTTTGGAAGCTTGGCAGGCCCTTTCCATGAAAGTGATTCTCGCCAATCTCTGCTTAGGGCTACATCAACAGCAAAGAAACCATAGAGATAGATCTTGAAACTTCTTTATTGTGTCAAGTTTCAAAGAGCTAGCACAAACCGTGTTTGATTTAGAGTTCCAAATGCATGTATCCCTATAGGAGAAAAAAGAGTGAAACCTCAAAACAAAACCGGTTACTGCCAAGGAAAGGTTTAACCTAGAAGAACGAAATTTGGCGAGCCAAGTGGGATTGGTGTACTGATCATTACCTGAAAGTTTCATCAAGATTGGGTGAAAAATTTTTTGCTGAGATTTCAGGCAACTCGTAGTTTTTTGGTAGCTTGGCAGGCCCTTTCCATGAAAGTGATTCTCGCCAGTCTCTGCTTAGGGCTACATCAACAGCAAAAAAACCATAGAGATAGAACTTGAAACTGCTTTATTGTGTCAAGTTTCAAAGAGCTAGCACAAACCGTGTTTGATTTAGAGTTCCAAATACATGTATCCCTATAGGAGAAAACAGAGTGAAACCTCAAAATGAAACCGGTTACTGCCAACGAACGGTTTAACCTAGAACAACGAAATTTGGCGAGCCAAGTGGGATTGGTGTACTGATCATTACCTGAAAGTTTCATCAAGATTGGGGGAAAAAGTGTGTGCTCAGATTTCAGGCAACTGGTACTTTTTGGAGGCTTGGCAGGCCCTTTTCATGAAAGTGATTCTCGCCAGTCTCTGCTTAGGGCTACATCAACAGCAAACAAACCATAGAGATAGAACTTGAAACTGCTTTATTGTGTCAAGTTTCAAAGAGCTAGCACAAACCGTGTTTGATTTAGAGTTCCAAATACATGTATCCCTATAGGAGAAAACAGAGTGAAACCTAAAAATGAATCGGTTACTGGAACGAATGGTTTAACCTAGAAGAACGAAATTTGGCGAGCCAAGTGGGATTGGTGTACTGATCATTACCTGAAAGTTTCATCAAGATTGAGTGAAAAAGTGTGTGCTCAGATTTCAGGCAACTCGTAGTTTTTTGAAAGCTTGGCAGGCCCTTTTCATGAAAGTGATTCTCGCCAGTCTCTGCTTAGGGCTACATCAACAGCAAACAAACCATAGAGATAGAACTTGAAACTACTTTATTGTGTCAAGTTTCAAAGAGCTAGCACAAACCGTGTTTGATTTAGAGTTCCAAATACATGTATCCCTATAGGAGAAAACAGAGTGAAACCTCAAAATGAAACCGGTTACTGCCAAAGAACGGTTTAACCTGGAAGAACGAAATTTGGCGAGCCAAGTGGGATTGGTGTACTGATAATTACCTGAAAGTTTCATCAAGATTGGGTGAAAAAGAGTTTGCTGAGATTTCAGGCAACTCGTAGTTTTTTGGAAGCTAGGCAGACCCTTTCCATGAAAGTGATTCTTGGCAGTCTCTGCTTAGGGGTACATCAAAGGCAAACAAACCATAGAGATATAACTTGAAACTGCTTTATTGTGTCAAGTTTCAAAGAGTTAGCAAAAACCGTGTTTGATTTAGAGTTCCAAATACATGTATTCCTATAGGAGAAAACAGAGTGAAACCTCAAAATGAAACCGGTTATTGCCAACGAATGGTTTAACCTAGAAGAACGAAATTTGGCGAGCCAAGTGGGATTGGTGTACTGATCATTACCTGAAAGTTTCATCAAGATTGGGTGAAAAAGTGTGTGCTGAGATTTCAGGCAACTCGTAGTTTTCTGGAAGCTTGGCAGGCCCTTTCCATGAAAGTGATTCTTTCCAGTCTCTGCTTAGGGCTACATCAACAGCAAACAAACCATAGAGATAAAACTTGAAACTGCTTTATTGTGTCAAGTTTCAAAGAGCTAGCACAAACCTTTTTTGATTTAGAGTTCCAAATACATGTATCCCTATAGGAGAAAACACAGTGAAACCTCAAAATGAAACCGGTTACTGCCAACGAACGGTTTAACCTAGAAGAACGTAATTTGGCGAGCCAAGTGGGATCGGTGTACTGATAATTACCTGAAAGTTTCATCAAGATTGGGTGAAAAAGTGTTTGCTGAGATTTCAGGCAACTCGTAGTTTTTTGGAATGTTGGCAGGCCCTTTCCATGAAAGTGATTCTTGGCACTCTCTGCTTAGGGCTACATCAAAGGCAAAGAAACCATAGAGATATAACTTGAAACTGCTTTATTGTGTCAAGTTTCAAAGAGCTAGCAAAAATTGTGTTTGATTTAGAGTTCCAAATACATGTATTCCTATAGGAGAAAACAGAGTGAAACCTCAAAATGAAACCGGTTACTGCCAACGAACGGTTTAACCTAGAAGAACGAAATTTGGCGAGCCAAGTGGGATTGGTGTACTGATCATTACCTGAAAGTTTCATCAAGATTGGGTGAAAAAGTGTGTGCTGAGATTTCAGGAAACTCGTAGTTTTTCGGAAGCTTGGCTGGCCCTTTCAATGAAAGTGATTCTCGCCAGTCTCTGCTTAGGGCTACATCAACTGCCAATAAACCATAGAGATAGAACTTGAAACTGCTTTATTGTGTCAAGTTTCAAAGAGCTAGCACAAACTGTGTTTGATTTAGAGTTCCAAATACATGTATCCCTATAGGAGAAAACTGAATGAAACCTCAAAATGAATCCGGTTACTGCCAACGAACGGTGTAACCTAGAAGAACGAAATTTGGCGAGCCAAGTGGGATTGGTGTACTGATCATTACCTGAAAGTTTCATCAAGATTGGGTGAAAAAGTGTGTGCTGAGATTTCTGGCAACTCGTAGTTTTTTGGAAGCTTGGCAGGCCCTTTCCATGAAAGTGATTCTCGCCAGTCTCTGCTTAGGGCTACATCAACAGCAAAAAAACCATAGAGATAGAACTTGAAACTGCTTTATTGTGTCAAGTTTCAAAGAGCTAGCACAAACCGTGTTTGATTTAGAGTTCCAAATACATGTATCCCTATAGGAGAAAACAGAGTGAAACCTCAAAATGGAACCGGTTACTGCCAACGAACTGTTTAACCTAGAAGAACGAAATTTGGCGAGCCAAGTGGGATTGGTGTACTGATCATTACCTGAAAGTATCATCAAGATTGGGTGAAAAAGTGTGTGCTGAGATTTCAGGCAACTGGTAGTTTTTTGGTAGCTTGGCTGGCCCTTTCCATGAAAGTGATTCTCGCCAGTCTCTGCTTAGGGCTACATCAACTGCCAATAAACCATAGAGATAGAACTTGAAACTGCTTTATTGTGTCAAGTTTCAAAGAGCTAGCACAAACTGTGTTTGATTTAGTGTTCCAAATACATGTATCCCTATAGGAGAAAACTGAGTGAAACCTCAAAATGAATCCGGTTACTGCCAACGAACGGTTTAACCTAGAAAAACGAAATTTGGCAAGCCAAGTGGGATTGGTGTACTGATCATTACCTGAAAGTTTCATCAAGATTGGGTGAAAAAGTGTGTGCTGAGATTTCTGGCAACTCGTAGTTTTTTGGAAGCTTGGCAAGCCCTTTCCATGAAAGTGATTCTCGCCAGTCTCTGCTTAGGGCTACATCAACAGCAAACAAACCATAGAGATACAACTTGAAACTGCTTTATTGTGTCAAGTTTCAAAGAGCTAGCACAAACCGTGTTTGATTTAGAGTTCCAAATACATGTATCCCTATAGGAGAAAACAGAGTGAAACCTCAAAATGGAACCGGTTACTGCCAACGAACGGTTTAACCTAGAAGAACGAAATTTGGCGAGCCAAGTGGGATTGGTGTACTGATCATTACCTGAAAGTATCATCAAGATTGGGTGAAAAAGTGTGTGCTGAGATTTCAGGCAACTGGTAGTTTTTTGGTAGCTTGGCAGGCCTTTTCCATGAAAGTGATTCTCGCCAGTCTCTGCTTAGGGCTACATCGACAGCAAACAAACCATAGAGATAGAACTTGAAACTGCTTTATTGTGTCAAGTTTCAAAGAGCTAGCACAAACTGTGTTTGATTTAGAGTTCCAAATACATGTATCCCTATAGGAGAAAACAGAGTTAAACCTCAAAATGAAACCGGTTACTGCCAACGAAGGGTTTAACCTAGAAGAACGAAATTTGGCAAGCCAAGTGGGATTGGTGTACTGATCATTACCTGAAAGTTTCATCAAGATTGGGTGAAAAAGTGTGTGCTGAGACTTCAGGAAACTCGTAGTTTTTTGGAAGCTTGGCAGGCCCTTTCCATGAAAGTGATTCTCGCCAGTCTCTGCTTAGGGCTACATCAACAGCAAACAAACAATATAGATAGAACTTGAAACTGCTTTATTGTGTCAAGTTTCAAAGAGCTAGCACAAACCGTGTTTGATTTAGAATTCCAAATACATGTATCCCTATAGGAGAAAACAGAGTGAAACCTCAAAATGAAACCGGTTACTGCCAACGAACGGTTTAACCTAGAAGAACGAAATTTGGCGAGCCAAGTGGGATTGGTGTACTGATCATTACCTGAAAGTTTCTTCAAGATTGGGTGAAAAAGTGTGTGCTGAGATTTTTGGAAACTCGTAGTTTTTTGGAAGCTTGGCAGGCCCTTTCCATGAAAGTGATTCTCGCCAGTCTCTGCTTAGGGCTACATCAACAGCAAACAAACCATAGAAACAGAACTTTAAACTGCTTTATTGTGGCAAGTTTCAAAGAGCTAGCACAAACTGTGTTTGATTTAGAGTTCTAAATACATGTATCCCTATAGAAGAAAACAGAGTGAAACCTCAAAATGAAACCGGTTACTGCCAACGAACGGTTTAACCTAGAAGAACAAAATTTGGCGAGCCAAGTGGGATTTGTGTACTGATAATTACCTGAAAGTTTCATCAAGATTGGGTGAAAAAGGGTTTGCTGAGATTTCAGGAAACTCGTAGTTTTTTGGAAGCTTGGCAGGCCCTTTCCATGCAAGTGATTCTCGCCAGTCTCTGCTTAGGGCTACATCAACAGCAAACAAACCATAGAGATAGAACTTGAAACTGCTTTATTGTGTCAAGTTTCAAAGAGCTAGCACAAACCATGTTTGATTTAGAGTTCCAAATACATGTATCCCTATAGGATAAAACAGAGTGAAACCTCAAAATGAAACCGGTTACAGCCAACGAACGGTTTAACCTAGAAGAACGATTTTTGGCGAGCCAAGTGGGATTGGTGTACTGATCATTACCTGAAAGTTTCATCAAGATTGGGTGAAAAAGTGTGTGCTCAGATTTCAGGAAACTCGTAGTTTTTTGGAAGCTTGGCAGGCCCTTTTCATGAAAGTGATTCTCGCCAGTCTCTGCTTAGGGCTACATCAACAGCAAACAAACCATAGAGATAGAACTTGAAACTGCTTTATTGTGTCAAGTTTCAAAGAGCTAGCCCAAACTGGGTTTGATTTAGAGTTCCAAATACATGTATCCCTATAGGAGAAAACATAGTGAAACCTCAAAATGAAACCGGTTACTGCCAACGAACGGTTTAACCTAGAAGAACGAAATTTGGCGATCCAAGTGTGATTGGTGTACTGATCATTACCTGAAAGTTTCATCAAGATTGGGTGAAAAAGTGTTTGCTGAGATTTAAGGCAACTCGTACTTTTTTGGAAGCTTGGCAGGCCCTTTTTATGAAAGTGATTCTCGCCAGTCTCTGCTTAGGGCTACATCAACAGCAAACAAACCATAGAGATAGAACTTGAAACTGCTTTATTGTGTCAAGTTTCAAAGAGCTAGCACAAACCGTGTTTGATTTAGAGTTCCAAATGCATGTATCCCTATAGGAGAAAACAGAGTGAAACCTCAAAATGAAACCGGTTACTGCCAACAAAAGGTTTAACCTAGAAGAACGAAACTTGGCGAGCCAAGTGGGATTGGTGTACTGATCATTACCTGAAAGTTTCATCAAGATTGGGTGAAAAAGTGTTTGCTGAGATTTCAGGCAACTCGTAGTTTTTTGGAAGCTTGGCAGGCCCTTTCCATGAAAGTGATTCTCGCCAGTCTCTGCTTAGGGCTACATCAACAGCAAACAAACCACAGAGATAGAACTTGAAACTGCTTTATTGTGTCAAGTTTCAAAGATCTAGCACAAACCGTGTTTGATTTAGAGTTCCAAATACATGTATCCCTATAGGAGAAAACAGAGTGAAACCTCAAAATGAAACCGGTTACTGCCAACGAACGGTTTAACTTAGAAGAACGAAATTTGGCGAGCCAAGTGGGATTGGTGTACTGATCATTACCTGAAAGTATCATCAAGATTGGGTGAAAAAGTGTGTGCTGAGATTTCAGGCAACTGGTAGTTTTTGGTAGCTTGGCAGGCCTTTTCCATGAAAGTGATTCTCGCCAGTCTCTGCTTAGGGCTACATCGACAGCAAACAAACCATAGAGATAGAACTTGAAACTGCTTTATTGTGTCAAGTTTCAAAGAGCTAGCACAAACTGTGTTTGATTTAGAGTTCCAAATACATGTATCCCTATAGGAGAAAACAGAGTTAAACCTCAAAATGAAACCGGTTACTGCCAACGAAGGGTTTAACCTAGAAGAACGAAATTTGGCAAGCCAAGTGGGATTGGTGTACTGATCATTACCTGAAAGTTTCATCAAGATTGGGTGAAAAAGTGTGTGCTGAGATTTCAGGAAACTCGTAGTTTTTTGGAAGCTTGGCAGGCCCTTTCCATGAAAGTGATTCTCGTCAGTCGCTGCTTATGGCTACATCAACAGCAAACAAACCATAGTGATAGAACTTGAAACTGCTTTATTGTGTCAAGTTTCAAAGAGCTAGCACAAACCGTGTTTGATTTAGAGTTCCAAATACAAGTATCCCTATAGGAGAAAACAGAGTGAAACCTCAAAATGAAACCGGTTACTGCCAATGAACGGTTTAACCGAGAAGAACGAAATTTGGTGAACCAAGTGGGATTGGTGTACTGATCATTACCTGAAAGTATCATCAAGATTGGGTGAAAAAGTGTGTGCTGAGATTTCAGGCAACTGGTAGTTTTTTGGTTGCTTGGCAGGCCCTTTCCATGAAATTGATTCTCGCCAGTCTCTGCTTAGGGCTACGTAGACAGCAAACAAACAATATAGATAGAACTTGAAACTACTTTATTGTGTCAAGTTTCAAAGAGCTAGCACAAACTGTGTTTGATTTAGAGTTCCAAATACATGTATCCCTATAGGAGAAAACAGAGTTAAACCTCAAAATGAAACCGGTTACTGCCAACGGACGGTTTAACCTAGAAGAACGAAATTTGGCGAGCCAAGTGGGATTGGTGTACTCTTCATTACCTGAAAGTATCATCAAGATTCGGTGAAAAAGTGTTTGCTGAGATTTTAGGCAACTCGTAGTTTTTTGGAAGCTTGGCAGGCCCATTCCATGAAAGTGATTCTCGCCAGTCTCTGCTTAGGGCTACATCAACAGCAAACAAATAATAAAGATAGAACTTGAAACTGCTTTATTGTGTCAAGTTTCAAAGAGCTAGCACAAACCGTGTTTGATTTAGAATTCCAAATACATGTATCCCTATAGGAGAAAACAGAGTGAAACCTCAAAATGAAACCGGTTACTGCCAACGAACGGTTTAACCTAGAAGAACGAAATTTGGCGAGCCAGTGGCATGGTGTACTGATCATACCTGAAAGTTTCTTCAAGATTGGGTGAAAAAGTGTGTGCTGAGATTTTTGGAAACTCGTAGTTTTTGGAAGCTGCAGGCCCCTTTCCATGAAAGTGATTCTCGCCAGTCTCTGCTTAGGGCTACATCAACAGCAAACAAACCATAGAAATAGAACTTTAAACTGTTTTATTGTGGCAAGTTTCAAAGAGCTAGCACAAACTGTGTTTGATTTAGAGTTCTAAATACATGTATCCCTATAGAAGAAAACAGAGTGAAACCTAAAAAATGAAACCGGTTACTGCCAACGAACGGTTTAACCTAGAAGAACAAATTTGGCGAGGCAAGTGGGATTTGTGTACTGATAATTACCTCTAAGTTTCATCAAGATTGGGTGAAAAAGGGTTTGCTGAGATTTCAGGAAACTCGTAGTTTTTTGGAAGCTTGGCAGGCCCTTTCCAATGCAAGTGATTCTCGCCAGTCTCTGCTTAGGGCTACATCAACAGCAAAACAAACCATAGAGATAGAACTTGAAACTGCTTTATTGTGTCAAGTTTCAAAGAGCTAGCACAAACCATGTTTGATTTAGAGTTCCAAATACATGTATCCCTATAGGATAAAACAGAGTGAAACCTCAAAATGAAACCGGTTACAGCCAACGAACGGTTTAACCTAGAAGAACGATTTTTGGCGAGCCAAGTGGGATTTGGTGTACTGATCATTACCTGAAAGTTTCATCAAGATTGGGTGAAAAGTGTGTGCTCAGATTTCAGGAACTCGTAGTTTTTTGGAAGCTTGGCAGGCCCTTTTCATGAAAGTGATTCTCCCAGTCTCTGCTTAGGGCTACATCAACAGCAAACAAACATAGAGATAGAACTTGAAACTGCTTTATTGTGTCAAGTTTCAAAGAGCTAGCCCAAACTGGGTTTGATTTAGAGTTCCAAATACATGTATCCCTATAGGAGAAAACATAGTGAAACCTCAAAATGAAACCGGTTACTGCCAACGAACGGTTTAACTAGAAGAACGAAATTTGGCGATCCAAGTGTGATTGGTGTACTGATCATTACCTGAAAGTTTCATCAAGATTGGGTGGAAAAAGTGTTTGCTGAGATTTAAGGCAACTCGTACTTTTTTGGAAGCTTGGCAGGCCCTTTTTATGAAAGTGATTCTCGCCAGTCTCTGCTTAGGGCTACATCAACAGCAAACAAACCATAGAGATAGAACTTTGAACTGCTTTATTGTGTCAAGTTTCAAAGAGCTAGCACAAACCGTGTTTGATTTAGAGTTCCAAATGCATGTATCCCTATAGGAGAAAACAGAGTGAAACCTCAAAATGAAACCAGTTACTGCCAACGAAAAGGTTTAACCTAGAAGAACGAAATTTGGCGAGCCAAGTGGGATTGGTGTACTGATCATTACCTGAAAGTTTCATCAAGATTGGGTGAAAAAGTTTTTACTGAGATTTCAGGCAACTCTTAGTTTTTGGAAGCTTGGCAGGCCCTTTCCATGAAAGTGATTCTCGCCAGTCTCTGCTTAGGGCTACATCAACAGCAAACAAACCACAGAGATAGAACTTGAAACTGCTGTATTGTGTCAAGTTTCAAAGATCTAGCACAAACCGTGTTTGATTTAGAGTTCCAAATACATGTATCCCTATAGGAGAAAACAGAGTGAAACCTCAAAATGAAACCGGTTACTGCCAACGAACGGTTTAACCTAGAAGAACGAAATTTGGCGAGCCAAGTGGGATTGGTGTACTGATCATTACCTGAAAGTTTCATCAAGATTGAGTGAAAAAGTGTGTGCTGAGATTTCAGGCCAACTCGTAGTTTTTTGGAAGCTTGGCAGGCCCTTTCCATGAAAGTGATTCTCGCCAGTCTCTGCTTAGGGCTACATCAAAGGCAAACGAACCATAGAGATAGAACTTGAAACTGCTTTATTGTGTCAAGTTCAAAGAGCTAGCACAAACCGTGTTTGATTTAGAGTTCCAAATACATGTATCCCTATAGGAGAAAACAGAGTGAAACCTAAAAAATGAATCCGGTTACTGGAACGAATGGTTTAACCTAGAAGAACGAAATTTGGCGAGCCAAGTGGGATTGGTGTACTGATCATTACCTGAAAGTTTTCATCAAGATTCAGTGAAAAAGTGTGTGCTCAGATTTCAGGCAACTCGTAGTTTTTTGAAAGCTTGGCAGGCCCTTTTCATGAAAGTGATTCTCGCCAGTCTCTGCTTAGGGCTACATCAACAGCAAACAAACCATAGAGATAGAACTTGAAACTAATTTATTGTGTCAAGTTTCAAAGAGCTAGCACAAACCGTGATGATTTAGAGTTCCAAATACATGTATCCCTATAGGAGAAAACACAGTGAAACCTCAAAATGAAACCGGTTACTGTCAACGAACAGTTTAACCTAGAAGAACGAAATTTGGCGAGCCCAAGTGGGATCGGTGTACTGATCATTACCTGAAAGTTTCATAAAGATTGGGTGAAAAAGTGTGTGCTGAGATTTCAGGCAACTCGTAGTTTTTTCGAAGCTTGGCAGGCCCTTTCCATGAAAGTGATTCTTTCCAGTCTCTGCTTAGGGCTACATGAACAGCAAACAAACCATAGAGATAGAACTTGAAACTGCTTTATTGTGTCAAGTTTCAAAGAGCTAGCACAAACCCGTGTTTGATTTAGAGTTCCAAATACATGTATCCCTATAGGAGAAAACAGAGTGAAACCTCAAAACGAAACCGGTTACTGCCAAAGAACGGTTTAACCTGGAAGAACGAAATTTGGCGAGCCAAGTGGCATTTGTGTACTGATAATTACCTGAAAGTTTCATCAAGATTGGGTGAAAAAGTGTGTGGCTGAGATTTCAGGCAACTCGTAGTTTTTTGGAAGCTTGGCAGGCCCTTTCCATGAAAGTGATTCTCGCAAGTCTTTGCTTAGGGCTACATCAAAGGCAAACAAACCATAGAGATAGAACTTGAAACTGCTTTATTGTGTCAAGTTTCAAAGAGCTAGCAAAAACCGTGTTTGATTTAGAGTTCCAAATACATGTATTCCTATAGGAGAAAATAGAGTGAAACCTCAAAATGAAACCGGTTACTGCCAACGAACGGTTTAACCTAGAAGAACGAAATTTGGCGAGCAAGTGGGATTGGTGTACTGATCATTACTGAAAGTTTCATCAAGATTGGGTGAAAAAGTGTGTGCTGAGATTTCAGGCAACTCGTAGTTTTTTGGAAGCTTGGCAGTCCCTTTCCATGAAGTGATTCTTTCCAGTGTCTGCTTAGGGCTACATCAACAGCAAACAAACCATAGAGATAGAACTTGAAACTGCTTTATTGTGTCAAGTTTCAAAGAGCTAGCCCAAACTGGGTTTGATTTAGAGTTCCAAATATATGTATCCCTATAGGAGAAAACAGAGTGAAAACCACAAAATGAAACCGGTTACTGCCAACGAACGGTTTAACCTAGAAGAACGAAATTTGGCGATCAAGTGGGATTGGTGTACTGATCATTACCTGAAAGTTTCATCAAGATTGGGTGAAAAAGTGTGTGCTGAAATTTCAGGCAACTCGTAGTTTTTTGAAGCTTGGCAGGCCCTTTCCATGAAAGTGATTCTCGCCAGTCTCTGCTTAGGGCTACATCAACAGCAAACAAACCATAGAGATAGAACTTGAAACTGCTTTATTGTGTCAAGTTTCAAAGAGCTAGCACAAACCGTGTTTGATTTAGAGTACCAAATACATGTATCCCTATAGGAGAAAACAGAGTGAAACCTCAAAATGAAACCGGTTACTGCCAACGAACGGTTTAACCTAGAAGAACGAAATTTGGCGAGCCAAGTGGGATTGGTGTACTGATCATTACCTGAAAGTTTCATCAAGATTGAGGGAAAAAGTGTGTGCTCAGATTTCAGGCAACTCGTACTTTTTGGAGGCTTGGCAGGCCCTTTTCATGAAAGTGATTCTCGCCAGTCTCTGCTTAGGGCTACATCAACAGCAAACAAACCATAGAGATAGAACTTGAAACTGCTTTATTGTGTCAAGTTTCAAAGAGCTAGCACAAACCGTGTTTGATTTAGAGTTCCAAATACATGTATCCCTATAGGTGAAAACAGAGTGAAACCTAAAAATGAATCCGGTTACTGGAACGAATGGTTTAACCTAGAAGAACGAAATTAGGCGAGCCAAGTGGGATTGGTGTACTGATCATTACCTGAAAGTTTCATCAAGATTTAGTGAAAAAGTGTGTGCTCAGATTTCAGGCAACTCGTAGTTTTTTGAAAGCTTGGCAGGCCCTTTTCATGAAAGTGATTCTCGCCAGTCTCTGCTTAGGGCTACATCAACAGCAAACAAACCATAGAGATAGAACTTGAAACTAATTTATTGTGTCAAGTTTCAAAGAGCTAGCACAAACCGTGATGATTTAGAGTTCCAAATACATGTATCCCTATAGGAGAAAACACAGTGAAACCTCAAAATGAAACCGGTTACTGTCAACGAACAGTTTAACCTAGAAGAACGAAATTTGGCGAGCCAAATGGGATCCGTGTACTGATCATTACCTGAAAGTTTCATAAAGATTGGGTGAAAAAGTGTGTGCTGAGATTTCAGGCAACTCGTAGTTTTTTCGAAGCTTGGCAGGCCCTTTCCATGAAAGTGATTCTCGCCAGTCTCTGCTTAGGGCTACATCAACAGCAAACAAACCATAGAGATAGAACTTGAAACTGCTTTATTGTGTCAAGTTTCAAAGAGCTAGCACAAACCGTGTTTGATTTAGAGTTCCAAATACATGTATCCCAATAGGAGAAAACAGAGTGAAACCTCAAAACTAAACCGGTTACTGCCAAAGAACGGTTTAACCTGGAAGAACGAAATTTGGCGAGCCAAGTGGCATTTGTGTACTGATAATTACCTGAAAGTTTCATCAAGATTGGGTGAAAAAGTGTTTGCTGAGATTTCAGGCAACTCGTAGTTTTTTGGAAGCTTGGCAGGCCCTTTCTATGAAAGTGATTCTTGGCAGTCTCTGCTTAGGGCTACATCAAAGGCAAACAAACCATAGAGATAGAACTTGAAACTGCTTTATTGTGTCAAGTTTCAAAGAGCTAGCAAAAACCGTGTTTGATTTAGAGTTCCAAATACATGTATTCCTAGAGGAGAAAACAGAGTGAAACCTCAAAATGAAACCGGTTACTGCCAACGAACGGTTTAACCTAGAAGAACGAAATTTGGCGAGCCAAGTGGGATTGGTGTACTGATCATTACCTGAAAGTTTCATCAAGATTGGGTGAAAAAGTGTGTGCTGAGATTTCAGGCAACTCGTAGTTTTTTGGAAGCTTGGCAGGCCCTTTCCATGAAAGTGATTCTTTCCAGTGTCTGCTTAGGGCTACATCAACAGCAAACAAACCATAGAGATAGAACTTGAAACTGCTTTATTGTGTCAAGTTTCAAAGAGCTAGCACAAACCGTGTTTGATTTAGAGTTCCAAATGCATGTATCCCTATAGGAGAAAACAGAGTGAAACCTCAAAATGAAACCAGTTACTGCCAACGAAAGGTTTAACCTAGAAGAACGAAATTTGGCGAGCCAAGTGGGATTGGTGTACTGATCATTACCTGAAAGTTTCATCAAGATTGGGTGAAAAAGTTTTTACTGAGATTTCAGGCAACTCTTAGTTTTTTGGAAGCTTGGCAGGCCCTTTCCATGAAAGTGATTCTCGCCAGTCTCTGCTTAGGGCTACATCAACAGCAAACAAACCACAGAGATAGAACTTGAAACTGCTTTATTGTGTCAAGTTTCAAAGATCTAGCACAAACCGTGTTTGATTTAGAGTTCCAAATACATGTATCCCTATAGGAGAAAACAGAGTGAAACCTCAAAATGAAACCGGTTACTGCCAACGAACGGTTTAACTAGAAGAACGAAATTTGGCGAGCCAAGTGGGATTGGTGTACTGATCATTACCTGAAAGTTTCATCAAGATTGGGTGAAAAAGGGTGTGCTGAGATTTCAGGCAACTCGTAGTTTTTTGGAAGCTTGGCAGGCCCTTTCCATGAAAGTGATTCTCGCCAGTCTCTGCTTAGGGCTACATCAAAGGCAAACAAACCATAGAGATAGAACTTTGAAACTGCTTTATTGTGTCAAGTTTCAAAGAGCTAGCACAAACCGTGTTGAATTTAGAGTTCCAAATACATGTATCCCTATAGGAGAAAACAGAGTGAAACCTAAAAATGAATCGGTACTGGAACGAATGGTTTAACCTAGAAGAACCGAAATTTGGCGAGCCAAGTGGGATTGGTGTACTGATCATTACCTGAAAGTTTCATCAAGATTCAGTGAAAAAGTGTGTGCTCAGATTCAGGCAACTGTAGTTTTTTGAAAGCTTGGCAGGCCCTTTTCATGAAAGTGATTCTCGCCAGTCTCTGCTTAGGGCTACATCAACAGCAAACAAACCATAGAGATAGAACTTGAAACTAATTTATTGTGTCAAGTTTCAAAGAGCTAGCACAAACCGTGATGATTTAGAGTTCCAAATACATGTATCCCTATAGGAGAAAACACAGTGAAACCTCAAAATGAAACCGGTTACTGTCAACGAACAGTTTACCTAGAAGAACGAAATTTGGCGAGCCAAGTGGGATCGGTGTACTGATCATTACCTGAAAGTTTCATAAAGATTGGGTGAAAAGTGTGTGCTGAGATTTCAGGCAACTCGTAGTTTTTTCGAAGCTTGGCAGGCCCTTTCCATGAAAGTGATTCTTTCCAGTCTCTGCTTAGGGCTACATGAACAGCAAACAAACCATAGAGATAGAACTTGAAACTGCTTTATTGTGTCAAGTTTCAAAGAGCTAGCACAAACCGTGTTTGATTTAGAGTTCCAAATACATGTATCCCTATAGGAGAAAACAGAGTGAAACCTCAAAATGAAACCGGTTACTGCCAAAGAACGGTTTAACCTGGAAGAACGAAATTTGGCGAGCCAAGTGGCATTTGTGTACTGATAATTACCTGAAAGTTTCATCAAGATTGGGTGAAAAAGTGTGTGCTGAGATTTCAGGCAACTCGTAGTTTTTTGGAAGCTTGGCAGGCCCTTTCCATGAAAGTGATTCTCGCAAGTCTCTGCTTAGGGCTACATCAAAGGCAAACAAACCATAGAGATAGAACTTGAAACTGCTTTATTGTGTCAAGTTTCAAAGAGCTAGCAAAAACCGTGTTTGATTTAGAGTTCCAAATACATGTATTCCTATAGGAGAAAATAGAGTGAAACCTCAAAATGAAACCGGTTACTGCCAACGAACGGTTTAACCTAGAAGAACGAAATTTGGCGAGCCAAGTGGGATTGGTGTACTGATCATTACCTGAAAGTTTCATCAAGATTGGGTGAAAAAGTGTGTGCTGAGATTTCAGGCAACTCGTAGTTTTTTGGAAGCTTGGCAGTCCCTTTCCATGAAAGTGATTCTTTCCAGTGTCTGCTTAGGGCTACATCAACAGCAAACAAACCATAGAGATAGAACTTGAAACTGCTTTATTGTGTCAAGTTTCAAAGAGCTAGCCCAAACTGGGTTTGATTTAGAGTTCCAAATATATGTATCCCTATAGGAGAAAACAGAGTGAAACCACAAAATGAAACCGGTTACTGCCAACGAACGGTTTAACCTAGAAGAACGAAATTTGGCGAGCCAAGTGGGATTGGTGTACTGATCATTACCTGAAAGTTTCATCAAGATTGGGTGAAAAAGTTTTTGCTGAGATTTCAGGCAACTCGTAGTTTTTTGGAAGCTTGGCAGGCCCTTTCCATGAAAGTGATTCTCGCCAGTCTCTGCTTAGGGCTACATCAACAGCAAACAAACCATAGAGATAGAACTTGAAACTGCTTTATTGTGTCAAGTTTCAAAGAGCTAGCACAAACCGTGTTTGATTTAGAGTTCCAAATACATGTATCCCTATAGGAGAAAACAGAGTGAAACCTCAAAATGAAACCGGTTACTGCCAACGAACGGTTTAACCTAGAAGAACGAAATTTGGCGAGCCAAGTGGGATTGGTGTACTGATCATTACCTGAAAGTTTCATCAAGATTGAGGGAAAAAGTGTGTGCTCAGATTTCAGGCAACTCGTACTTTTTGGAGGCTTGGCAGGCCCTTTTCATGAAAGTGATTCTCGCCAGTCTCTGCTTAGGGCTACATCAACAGCAAACAAACCATAGAGATAGAACTTGAAACTGCTTTATTGTGTCAAGTTTCAAAGAGCTAGCACAAACCGTGTTTGATTTAGAGTTCCAAATACATGTATCCCTATAGGTGAAAACAGAGTGAAACCTAAAAATGAATCCGGTTACTGGAACGAATGGTTTAACCTAGAAGAACGAAATTAGGCGAGCCAAGTGGGATTGGTGTACTGATCATTACCTGAAAGTTTCATCAAGATTTAGTGAAAAAGTGTGTGCTCAGATTTCAGGCAACTCGTAGTTTTTTGAAAGCTTGGCAGGCCCTTTTCATGAAAGTGATTCTCGCCAGTCTCTGCTTAGGGCTACATCAACAGCAAACAAACCATAGAGATAGAACTTGAAACTAATTTATTGTGTCAAGTTTCAAAGAGCTAGCACAAACCGTGATGATTTAGAGTTCCAAATACATGTATCCCTATAGGAGAAAACACAGTGAAACCTCAAAATGAAACCGGTTACTGTCAACGAACAGTTTAACCTAGAAGAACGAAATTTGGCGAGCCAAATGGGATCCGTGTACTGATCATTACCTGAAAGTTTCATAAAGATTGGGTGAAAAAGTGTGTGCTGAGATTTCAGGCAACTCGAAGTTTTTTCGAAGCTTGGCAGGCCCTTTCCATGAAAGTGATTCTCGCCAGTCTCTGCTTAGGGCTACATCAACAGCAAACAAACCATAGAGATAGAACTTGAAACTGCTTTATTGTGTCAAGTTTCAAAGAGCTAGCACAAACCGTGTTTGATTTAGAGTTCCAAATACATGTATCCCAATAGGAGAAAACAGAGTGAAACCTCAAAACGAAACCGGTTACTGCCAAAGAACGGTTTAACCTGGAAGAACGAAATTTGGCGAGCCAAGTGGCATTTGTGTACTGATAACTACCTGAAAGTTTCATCAAGATTGGGTGAAAAAGTGTTTGCTGAGATTTCAGGCAACTCGTAGTTTTTTGGAAGCTTGGCAGGCCCTTTCCCTGAAAGTGATTCTTGGCAGTCTCTGCTTAGGGCTACATCAAAGGCAAACAAACCATAGAGATAGAACTTGAAACTGCTTTATTGTGTCAAGTTTCAAAGAGCTAGCAAAAACCGTGTTTGATTTAGAGTTCCAAATACATGTATTCCTAGAGGAGAAAACAGAGTGAAACCTCAAAATGAAACCGGTTACTGCCAACGAACGGTTTAACCTAGAAGAACGAAATTTGGCGAGCCAAGTGGGATTGGTGTACTGATCATTACCTGAAAGTTTCATCAAGATTGGGTGAAAAAGTGTGTGCTGAGATTTCAGGCAACTCGTAGTTTTTTGGAAGCTTGGCAGGCCCTTTCCATGAAAGTGATTCTTTCCAGTGTCTGCTTAGGGCTACATCAACAGCAAACAAACCATAGAGATAGAACTTGAAACTGCTTTATTGTGTCAAGTTTCAAAGAGCTAGCACAAACCGTGTTTGATTTAGAGTTCCAA
Source organism: Ictidomys tridecemlineatus (assembly GCF_052094955.1). NCBI lineage: Eukaryota > Metazoa > Chordata > Mammalia > Rodentia > Sciuridae > Ictidomys > Ictidomys tridecemlineatus. The sequence goes on from NW_027521494.1 coordinate 72,240, forward strand.
ATGCATGTATCCCTATAGGAGAAAACAGAGTGAAACCTCAAAATGAAACCGGTTACTGCCAAAGAACGGTTTAACCTAGAAGAACGAAATTTGGCGACCCAAGTGGGATTGGTGTACTGATCATTACCTGAAAGTTTCATCAAGATTGGGTGAAAAAGTGTGTGCTGAGTTTTCAGGCAACTCGTAGTTTTTTGGAAGCTTGGCAGGCCCTTTCCATGAAAGTGATTCTCGCCAGTCTCTGCTTAGGGCTACATCAAAGGCAAACAAACCATAGAGATAGAACTTGAAACTGCTTTATTGTGTCAAGTTTCAAAGAGCTAGCACAAACCGTGTTTGATTTAGAGTTCCAAATACATGTATCCCTATAGGAGAAAACAGAGTGAAACCTCAAAATGAAACCGGTTACTGCCAACGAACGGTTTAACCTAGAAGAACGAAATTTGGCGAGCCAAGTGGGATTGGTGTACTGATCATTACCTGAAAGTTTCATCAAGATTCAGTGAAAAAGTGTGTGCTCAGATTTCAGGCAACTCGTAGTTTTTTGAAAGCTTGGCAGGCCCTTTTCATGAAAGTGATTCTCGCCAGTCTCTGCTTAGGGCTACATCAAAGGCAAACAAACCATAGAGATAGAACTTGAAACTGCTTTATTGTGTCAAGTTTCAAAGAGCTAGCACAAACCGTGTTTGATTTAGAGTTCCAAATACATGTATCCCTATAGGAGAAAACAGAGTGAAACCTAAAAATGAATCCGGTTACTGGAAGAATGGTTTAACCTAGAAGAACGAAATTTGGCGAGCCAAGTGGGATTGGTGTACTGATCATTACCTGAAAGTTTCATCAAGATTCAGTGAAAAAGTGTGTGCTCAGATTTCAGGCAACTCGTAGTTTTTTGAAAGCTTGGCAGGCCTTTTCATGAAGTGATTCTCGCCAGTCTCTGCTTAGGGCTACATCAACAGCAAACAAACCATAGAGATAGAACTTGAAACTGCTTTATTGTGTCAAGTTTCAAAGAGCTAGCACAAACCGTGATGATTTAGAGTTCCAAATACATGTATCCCTATAGGAGAAAACACAGTGAAACCTCAAAATGAAACCGGTTACTGTCAACGAACAGTTTAACCTAGAAGAACGAAATTTGGCGAGCCAAGTGGGATCGGTGTACTGATCATTACCTGAAAGTTTCATAAAGATTGGGTGAAAAAGTGTGTGCTGAGATTTCAGGCAACTCGTAGTTTTTTCGAAGCTTGGCAGGCCCTTTCCATGAAAGTGATTCTTTCCAGTCTCTGCTTAGGGCTACATGAACAGCAAACAAACCATAGAGATAGAACTTGAAACTGCTTTATTGTGTCAAGTTCAAAGAGCTAGCACAAACCGTGTTTGATTTAGAGTTCCAAATACATGTATCCCTATAGGAGAAAACACAGTGAAACCTCAAAATGAAACCGGTTACTGTCAACGAACAGTTTAACCTAGAAGAACGAAATTTGGCGAGCCAAGTGGGATCGGTGTACTGATCATTACCTGAAAGTTTCATAAAGATTGGGTGAAAAAGTGTGTGCTGAGATTTCAGGCAACTCGTAGTTTTTTCGAAGCTTGGCAGGCCCTTTCCATGAAAGTGATTCTTTCCAGTCTCTGCTTAGGGCTACATGAACAGCAAACAAAACCATAGAGATAGAACTTGAAACTGCTTTATTGTGTCAAGTTTCAAAGAGCTAGCACAAACCGTGTTTGATTTAGAGTTCCAAATACATGTATCCCTATAGGAGAAAACAGAGTGAAACCTCAAACGAAACCGGTTACTGCCAAGAACGGTTTAACCTGGAAGAACGAAATTTGGCGAGCCAAGTGGCATTTGTGTACTGATAATTACCTGAAAGTTGCATCAAGATTGGGTGAAAAAGTGTGTGCTGAGATTTCAGGCAACTCGTAGTTCTTTGGAAGCTTGGCAGGCCCTTTCCATGAAAGTGATTCTCGCAAGTCTCTGCTTAGGGCTACATCAAAGGCAAACAAACCATAGAGATAGAACTTGAACTGCTTTATTGTGTCAAGTTTCAAAGAGCTAGCAAAAACCGTGTTTGATTTAGAGTTCCAAATACATGTATTCCTATAGGAGAAAATAGAGTGAAACCTCAAAATGAAACCGGTTACTGCCAACGAACGGTTTAACCTAGAAGAACGAAATTTGGCGAGCCAAGTGGGATTGGTGTACTGATCATTACCTGAAAGTTTCATCAAGATTGGGTGAAAAAGTGTGTGCTGAGATTTCAGGCAACTCGTAGTTTTTTGGAAGCTTGGCAGTCCCTTTCCATGAAAGTGATTCTTTCAGTGTCTGCTTAGGGCTACATCAACAGCAAACAAACCATAGAGATAGAACTTGAAACTGCTTTATTGTGTCAAGTTTCAAAGAGCTAGGCCCAAACTGGGTTTTGATTTAGAGTTCCAAATATATGTATCCCTATAGGAGAAAACAGAGTGAAACCACAAAATGAAACCGGTTACTGCCAACGAACGGTTTAACCTAGAAGAACGAAATTTGGCGATCCAAGTGGGATTGGTGTACTGATCATTACCTGAAAGTTTCATCAAGATTGGGTGAAAAAGTTTTTGCTGAGATTTCAGGCAACTCGTAGTTTTTTGGAAGCTTGGCAGGCCCTTTCCATGAAAGTGATTCTCGCCAGTCTCTGCTTAGGGCTACATCAACAGCAAACAAACCATAGAGATAGAACTTGAAACTGCTTTATTGTGTCAAGTTTCAAAGAGCTAGCACAAACCGTGTTTGATTTAGAGTTCCAAATACATGTATCCCTATAGGAGAAAACAGAGTGAAACCTCAAAATGAAACCGGTTACTGCCAACGAACGGTTTAACCTAGAAGAACGAAATTTGGCGAGCCAAGTGGGATTGGTGTACTGATCATTACCTGAAAGTTTCATCAAGATTGAGGGAAAAAGGTGTGCTCAGATTTCAGGCAACTCGTACTTTTTGAGGCTTGGCAGGCCCTTTTCATGAAAGTGATTCTCGCCAGTCTCTGCTTAGGGCTACATCAACAGCAAACAAACCATAGAGATAGAACTTGAAACTGCTTTATTGTGTCAAGTTTCAAAGAGCTAGCACAAACCGTGTTTGATTTAGAGTTCCAAATACATGTATCCCTATAGGTGAAAACAGAGTGAAACCTAAAAATGAATCCGGTTACTGGAACGAATGGTTTAACCTAGAAGAACGAAATTAGGCGAGCCAAGTGGGATTGGTGTACTGATCATTACCTGAAAGTTTCATCAAGATTTAGTGAAAAAGTGTGTGCTCAGATTTCAGGCAACTCGTAGTTTTTTGAAAGCTTGGCAGGCCCTTTTCATGAAAGTGATTCTCGCCAGTCTCTGCTTAGGGCTACATCAACAGCAAACAAACCATAGAGATAGAACTTGAAACTAATTTATTGTGTCAAGTTTCAAAGAGCTAGCACAAACCGTGATGATTTAGAGTTCCAAATACATGTATCCCTATAGGAGAAAACACAGTGAAACCTCAAAATGAAACCGGTTACTGTCAACGAACAGTTTAACCTAGAAGAACGAAATTTGGCGAGCCAAATGGGATCCGTGTACTGATCATTACCTGAAAGTTTCATAAAGATTGGGTGAAAAAGTGTGTGCTGAGATTTCAGGCAACTCGTAGTTTTTTCGAAGCTTGGCAGGCCCTTTCCATGAAAGTGATTCTCGCCAGTCTCTGCTTAGGGCTACATCAACAGCAAACAAACCATAGAGATAGAACTTGAAACTGCTTTATTGTGTCAAGTTTCAAAGAGCTAGCACAAACCGTGTTTGATTTAGAGTTCCAAATACATGTATCCCAATAGGAGAAAACAGAGTGAAACCTCAAAACGAAACCGGTTACTTCCAAAGAACGGTTTAACCTGGAAGAACGAAATTTGGCGAGCCAAGTGGCATTTGTGTACTGATAATTACCTGAAAGTTTCATCAAGATTGGGTGAAAAAGTGTTTGCTGAGATTTCAGGCAACTCGTAGTTTTTTGGAAGCTTGGCAGGCCCTTTCCATGAAAGTGATTCTTGGCAGTCTCTGCTTAGGGCTACATCAAAGGCAAACAAACCATAGAGATAGAACTTGAAACTGCTTTATTGTGTCAAGTTTCAAAGAGCTAGCAAAAACCGTGTTTGATTTAGAGTTCCAAATACATGTATTCCTAGAGGAGAAAACAGAGTGAAACCTCAAAATGAAACCGGTTACTGCCAACGAACGGTTTAACCTAGAAGAACGAAATTTGGCGAGCCAAGTGGGATTGGTGTACTGATCATTACCTGAAAGTTTCATCAAGATTGGGTGAAAAAGTGTGTGCTGAGATTTCAGGCAACTCGTAGTTTTTTGGAAGCTTGGCAGGCCCTTTCCATGAAAGTGATTCTTTCCAGTGTCTGCTTAGGGCTACATCAACAGCAAACAAACCATAGAGATAGAACTTGAAACTGCTTTATTGTGTCAAGTTTCAAAGAGCTAGCACAAACCGTGTTTGATTTAGAGTTCCAAATGCATGTATCCCTATAGGAGAAAACAGAGTGAAACCTCAAAATGAAACCGGTTACTGCCAACGAACGGTTTAACCTAGAAGAACGAAATTTGGCGACCCAAGTGGGATTGTGTACTGATCATTACCTGAAAGTTTCATCAAGATTGGGTGAAAAAGTGTTTGCTGAGATTTAAGGCAACTCGTACTTTTTTGGAAGCTTGGCAGGCCCTTTTTATGAAAGTGATTCTCGCCAGTCTCTGCTTAGGGCTACATCAACAGCAAACAAACCATAGAGATAGAACTTGAAACTGCTTTATTGTGTCAAGTTTCAAAGAGCTAGCACAAACCGTGTTTGATTTAGAGTTCCAAATGCATGTATCCCTATAGGAGAAACAGAGTGAAACCTCAAAATGAAACCGGTTACTGCCAACGAAAGGTTTAACCTAGAAGAACGAAATTTGGCGAGCCAAGTGGGATTGGTGTACTGATCATTACCTGAAAGTTTCATCAAGATTGTGTGAAAAAGTTTTTACTGAGATTTCAGGCAACTCTTAGTTTTTTTGGAAGCTTGGCAGGCCCTTTCCATGAAAAGTGATTCTCGCCAGTCTCTGCTTAGGGCTACATCAACAGCAAACAAAACCACAGAGATAGAACTTGAAACTGCTTTATTGTGTCAAGTTTCAAAGATCTAGCACAAACCGTGTTTGATTTAGAGTTCCAAATACATGTATCCCTATAGGAGAAAACAGAGTGAAACCTCAAAATGAAACCGGTTACTGCCAACGAACGGTTTAACCTAGAAGAACGAAATTTGGCGAGCCAAGTGGGATTGGTGTACTGATCATTACCTGAAAGTTTCATCAAGATTGGGTGAAAAAGTGTGTGCTGAGATTTCAGGCAACTCGTAGTTTTTTGGAAGCTTGGCAGGCCCTTTCCATGAAAGTGATTCTCGCCAGTCTCTGCTTAGGGCTACATCAAAGGCAAACAAACCATAGAGATAGAACTTGAAACTGCTTTATTGTGTCAAGTTTCAAAGAGCTAGCACAAACCGTGTTTGATTTAGAGTTCCAAATACATGTATCCCTATAGGAGAAAACAGAGTGAAACCTAAAATGAATCCGGTTACTGGAACGAATGGTTTAACCTAGAAGAACGAAATTTGGCGAGCCAAGTGGGATTGGTGTACTGATCATTACCTGAAAGTTTCATCAAGATTCAGTGAAAAGTGTGTGCTCAGATTTCAGGCAACTCGTAGTTTTTTGAAAGCTTGGCAGGCCCTTTTCATGAAAGTGATTCTCGCCAGTCTCTGCTTAGGGCTACATCAACAGCAAACAAACCATAGAGATAGAACTTGAAACTAATTTATTTGTGTCAAGTTTCAAAGAGCTAGCACAAACCGTGATGATTTAGAGTTCCAAATACATGTATCCCTATAGGAGAAAACACAGTGAAACCTCAAAATGAAACCGGTTACTGTCAACGAACAGTTTAACCTAGAAGAACGAAATTTGGCGAGCAAGTGGGATCGGTTGTACTGATCATTACCTGAAAGTTTCATAAAAGATTGGGTGG